>NC_083590.1:12997655-13297655 GCF_027579695.1 Neoarius graeffei
TATGTATTCTAGTTAAAGTGAGATGAAGGTGGGATATTATTCCAGTGTAAATCAGCTGTTTATTTCACTTTAAAATAAAGTGTGTGTGTTACCTGTTGAGCTGCTGGGGTGTGTGTGGGAGCAGGTGTGTGTGTGCAGTCTCTGTGGGTCTCAGTGGCGTCTCCACACAGCTGCAGGCTGCAGTGCAGGAACTGGATGGAGTTATTAAACACCGGCCGCAGAATGAAGCTGAACCTGAGCTGGAACTTCCTCTCTGTCCTCTCCATCCTCTCTGTCCTGTCTGTCCGCTGTTCCACGCCCACTCCTCTGGACACTTTGTCTCTTTTTCCCTGTAAATCTTTGTCTCTCTGATTGTCTGACTGTTCTTCATCGTCCCTCATTTCTGCAACAAGACGCATCTCATCCTCTCTCGTGTCCTGCTCCTTCTCAGTCTCATCTTCCTCCGTTCTTTCCTCATCACTGTCCTTTCTTTCTCCCTCATCGCTCTCTGTGTCTCTGTCTCCATTATTATCTGCTCTGCGTTCTGTCTGTGTCTCCGTGTGTGTGGTGAAGGATGGGTCCACGGGACAGAAGTCTTGGATAATGGACCACCTGGTCTGAGCGCGCGGGTCTGATAGAGGAGAGAACATACAGGAATGCACCTCCAACTTCTCACTGACCCCCACACTGCCTGAGATCTGAGAGAGAGTGAGAGACAGGGAGAGAGAATAAGTGAGACAGAGAGAGTGAGACAGAGATAGAAAGTGAGACAGTGAGACAGAGAGAGACAGACAGACAGTGACAGCGAAAGAGATAATGTGAGACAGAGAGAGTGAGACAGGGCAGAGATAGAAAGTGAGACAGGGAGAAACAGTGAGACAAAGAGAGACAGATAGAGAGTGAGACACAGAGTGAGACAGGGAGAAACAATGAGACAGAGATAGAAAGTGAGACAGAGAGAGAGACAGCAAAAAGGATAGTGTGAGAGACAGTGAGACACAGATAGAGAGTGAGATGGGCAGAGATAAAAAAGATGGGGCAGAGATAGAAAGTGAGACAGGGAGAAAGATTGAGACAAAGAGAGACAGATAGTGAATGAAACAGAGAGAGTGAGATAGAGATAGAAAGTGAGACAGAGAGAGAGAGACAGAGACAATGTTAAATGTTAGATGTTTAGAGTGGACATGTTGTTCGTGACCCGTTTAAAGGCCATGCTGCATTTGTAATCTTGATAAACCCCAAAATGTACTCTGTACCATCACGTCTTCATATCACCATCGCTCCTGATAATCATCAACACAGCGAGAAAAGAAAATGGCGGTGATACGGCGTGTGACTCTGACCTCGGCGTACACTCGTCCATGAACCGTCACCACACAGGGCCCCACTGCTCTCTGCTCAAACCTGTCTGTGGCAAACAGGCGCATGGCAACCAGAGGACCACCATGTGGGACCGGGAGCCAGGGTGGGCCAGAGGCAGGGCCGGAGACGGGGCCACTCCTACTCCGCGGCATCCCCTGTGGCCTGGAGGGCGAGCTTGGAGTAGACACGCTGCCGAGAGCGGGCAGAGGAGCCGCACATCTCAACTGAAACCAGAATAAACACACGACTTTAAAACAGCACAGGGCGACGATTTGAATATGTCTTAGATCGGCACAGAGGCCACACCCACAATCCGAATGACAGGCACACTTGCTACGCCCCTTCACTCACATGTATAACCAGTGGAGTTGACTCGTTGGCTGATTTGTCTTCTGTGTTGTCCTGCATGTTCAGTAAAGGCTTGGCCCTCCACAGTAATATCTGCACGAGAAAACACACACTGCTTTCAGATTCCAGTAGAGGTCAAGTTCAAGGTCACGCTACAGGCTTCCATCATGTGTGTGTTCCGTTAGCATTAAAGCTCCTGCATGCAACTAAAGCATAAAAATTCAGACACTGATTAAACATTCATTATTGACGTTAATGAAAATAACACATTGTATTGTGTACAAAGGCAACCTTGATCCACATCATCATCTGCGATCTACAAATATTTGAAGAGTAATCGCATATAATTGTCAGCCTGAGTAGCTACTTAACCTCTCATTATATACACTCACCAGCCGTTTGAATGGGAACTTGTTCATGATTCTAAGATTCCTGTTCTTGGCTGCAGGAGTGGAACCCAATGTGTTCTTTTGTTTTCTGTTGCATGCTGAGATGCTTTTCTGCTCACCACGGTTGTAAAGAGTGATTATATGAGTTACTATAACCTTCCTGGCAAAAAAGCTCGAACCAATCTGTCCATTTTCCTCTGAGCCTCTCTTATCAACAAGGCATTTGTTTACTTTCCACCCACAGAACTCTCACTCACTTGGTGTTTTTTGTTTTTTGCACCGTTGTATGTAAACGTTAGAGACTGGTGTTTGTGTGTGAAAACCCCAGGAGATCAGCAGTTTCTGAAACACTCAGATCAGTCCATCTGGCTCAAACCAACACCCATGCCACAGTGAAAGAAAGTCACACTTCACTGTCAGATCACAATTTTTCCCATTATGATGTTTGAACATTGTAAACATTAACTGAAGCTCTTGATTTTGTATCTGCATGATTTTATGCATCAAGGGATCAGCTGATTAAAGAACTGCATCAAACAGCAGGTGGATAGATGGGTGTTTCTAATAAAGTGATCGGCAAGTGTAAATAGTACAGTCCATTGTGTTCAGAATGCTGTAACCCGGATCAGTTATATGGTAGGCACAGTGGGGGATATTACAGCCTCTCTCTCTCTCTCTCACACACACACACACACACATTGACCCAGGTCACATATGTATTTCCTGGCAGATGCAAACTCTAAGCTTTCTATGTGTCAGAAAATATCTGAGCCAGGTCGCACTGTGGTCTGTCCGTACAGAAAGCGGGCCTCGTTCCAAACGTAATTACGCCATTATGAGACACTCAGCAGACAAAACCCAGTAGGGAGCTTTTCTTGGGCCGCAGTAGTAATCACACATTTAAAAAAAAAAAAAAAAAACAGGAGGAGTGTGTTGTGCATTAAAAAAAAAAAAACCTGACATGGTCTCTGTCTCTTTGCCTGTAAGACTTTTAACATCACTCTGAATGAACCCCATCACATAAAGAAGTGTTTGTGTTCAATAGAGACTTTTTTGGTACTTCTACAGGTCTGTGATGTCACAAAAAAACAAAACACTTGACTGATTTTGGACTAAACGTCCAATTTTCTAATGATTACATGATTACATGTGAACGTTCGGCCACAGAATGTGCGCGCTAAACTAGCTGCTTTATCGTTAACAAATTTAGCTGCTATTAAATAAATCACTGAGGACATGACAAAGTAAATCAGGTCTCTGAGATGTGATCGACTTTATTCGTTATTTATCTGTCTTGCGAGTTCAGCTAATGCTGTAAGACTTACAGGTGGCAGGAAGGTGTAGCACATTTACGTCGACGATACGGGTGCAGACACGTTCCTACGCCATTTACAAATGTGAGACTTACTGTAGCAACATTTTATTATTCTACACAGATTAGTTTTAATAGTTTAAGACAATGCACACAAGTCTTATGTTTCTCTTTAGTGCTGCAATACAGTAAATTACTGATATGGAGTGACAGGGCTCATGAATATCCACACTCCTGTCTCTCTCTCTGTATCTCTCTCTCCATGTGCCTTTTTCTTACCGTGTTCTTGTACTGCACTTCTCTGCCATGTTGCTCCATCTCGCCTTCAGTCCCACAGGAAATGACTGGAAAAGCCAACAGGAAATGGCTCCTGTTGGACCGTGCCTGGCACGAGGGGTCCCTCAGGGTCACCGCCGAAACTGACAGAGACAGAGCCTGCATGCAACAGTGTGTGTGTGTGTGTGTGTGTGTGTGTGTGTGTGAGTGAGTGAGTGAGTGAGTGAGTGAGTGAGTGAGTGAGAAAAACAAAAACAATCCATGTTTGAGAACACACACTGCTTTATCAATTTCTGATTCCAGTCAAGAAACAAACAATATGGAAGTAACAATGATATCCTGATAACAGTGACTGTGTGTGTGTGTGTTAGTGTTTGACCTCTAAGGAGCTTTTATCCACGGCGACAGTGAGGCGTCCATCCACGCACTGCACGCTGACAACCTTCCTGCTGTCCACACCATCGCTGACCTCGTGAGACAGCCAGTGTCTCAGCCACGTCTCTTCCATCTTCGCCTCCCTGACAGCCTGCACTGTGTGTATGTGTGTGTGGAAAGTGATAGAGAATTCATTCTCAACTGCAGAGATATTAAACATCGGTTGGTTTTGATTTCAGACTATAGTGCATAGGCTGAGATTTGAGACACAACCTTTGCTACACCCTACTCTGCTCAACTCAGTGATTAACATTCATTATTAACACTGTGTTGTGTAAATCTCTCTCTCTTAATTTACTCACTGACTTTTCTTAAATCTACTATAATCTACTATCTGTTTATTTTCCTGTTTAAATGAACAAATCAAGGTCTTCAGCACTCCCTTATCTTCATAATATGGACCATGAAGAGAAGTGTATGGTCTATTTTTAAAAATATTTTTATATTGTTTTACACTAGCATAGAGTCTGTGAAGGACATTAGTGCATTTTACCAGATCAGTAAGTTTATATTTTCAGATACAGGGAAGCCTTAAGGACAGTGTTGAGGAGTTTACATTTTGAGGTTTCTCACTAACATGACAAACTGCATATTTTTTGTCATTAGGATTCGACTGCTGATGGCTGACCGTCATCACAATGTTGAGCCTGACTTCAGTAACCGTCAGTTACACTGATGCTTTTTTCTGAAAGTCTCTTTTTGTATGCTGTGGTTCGCCTCAGTCTGCCGAATTTGAGTGCACCTCTGGTTTGTGCCTGCCACAGTATATCAGGAGGCGAGTCTTTACTTGTATCACAAAACTGAGGATTAAAACTTACCAACAGACCAAACTATTATGTTCTCTTCTATAACTGTCTTAAATGAATAATTTTTAATCAAACCTCTTCTAATAATAATAATTTCTTCCACTAGCAATTGCTATGTATCTAAATCCTTTAACTAGCAGTTATCAGATCCCTAGTTCAAAACAAAACTAATCTTGACCTCTGACCCTGCTGGCATAGTAATTGTGCTCATACCTACTTTGGAATAACTTTCATGAAATGTATCAGTCAGGATTTAGGCCTCATCATAGCCCTAAGACAGTGCTGGTTAAAGTAGTAAATGACCTACTACTGGCTTCTGATCAGGGCTGTGTCTCCTTGCTTGTGTTGCTTGACCTTAGTGCAGCCTTTGACACCATTGATCATACTATTCTCCTTGATAGACTAGAAAATGTTGTGGGAGATAAAGAAATGGCCCTCTTCTGGATCAGGTCTTCTTTAACTGATCACTATCAGTTTGTTGATGGCAATATGATCTCTATATGCATACAAAGGTAAAGTTTGGTCTTAGAATATTCTGTCTTAGGCCCACTGCTTTTTTTCTTTAGATGTTACCTCTGTGTAATATTATTTGTAAACATGGTATTATCTTCCACCATTATGCTGATGACACACAGTTGTATGTTTCTGCAAAGCCAGATGAGAGACACCAGCTTAAAAGATTTGAGGAATTTGTAAAGGACATTAGACACTGGATGCTTATGATGTAGTCATCATTGCTAGCAATGGACAGTCGACGACAACGATAAATAAAATTGACTTGACGTGACTAATCATTATATTATACCGGCATTATCTCATCATGTTTCGCCCTGCACATTTAACTTGTAACTTTATAGGAGTAACCCATAAAACACCCATCCCCCAATGTCATCGTCCATCGCGGTGTTTCACTGAAGATGTCGTCATATTCCAATTCATGACACATGACCCAAGTGATGGCAAGAAGTAACTTGTCTCACAGACAGTCCACAATATTTGGCACAATTGTTTGCACAAATGTCACTGTGGTATAAGAAGAATGAAATACTTCAGGACATCCTGGCAACGGTGATAAAAGTAACTCTGCTCTACATCGAGCTGCATTACACAAATCAAAGGCGTCAACACAGCACTCCTTTATCTTTATAACATGGACTAGATTGTTTTACATTAGCCTGGAGCCTGTGAAGGACATCAGGACATTTAATCAGATCGGAAATTAAGAAAACACCAAACATTTTCCCTCAACAGAAGGTCGTATTTGCTCACACTGTCCGCTGTGTTTATTATATTGTCCTACACATTGTTCTGTACGATCTGTCCTGTGAGAACTGTGTGTACAGAGCTGCTGTGTTGTCTGTGTTGCATGTGATCCTCACATTTAAACTCACTGTATCTGCATACACGGATCGGATCTGATCCTGGATTTGAACTGGATTTATTTTGAAGGTGCTGAAGACACGTTTGATCTTAAAGGGTTAAAGAGCTGCTGGGGGTATCAGGTGACAGCAATCAAATTAATCAATGTGTCTCTAATGGAAATGCTCCATGACTGTAAAGAGTCATGGAGCACAGTAGTAGATAGATACAGACGGGCTAAGATTCTGGCCTTACCTGCACCACCCCCTTTCAGCTTGATCACAAGGCGATTGGCTAGATGAGCTTCTGTGTATGACATCACAGAGGGATAGCCATTCTGATTGGCCCAGGCAAGCAGGTCAGGGGTTGTGAGGAGGTCAGGGACAATAGTGCTGCTCATGGTGAGGTCGGGTTTGGGAGGATAGAGAGGCGTCACACTGTGAGACGACTGAGAGAAAGAAAGAGAGAGAGAAACATGTGGAATCAAATGTCAACTTAGGAAAGTGAGGTTATTTTGATGGTAAAAACAGTTTCAGTGAATAAAGAGACATCTTACGTGAACTGTGATGTGGCCACGGAGACCCGGAGTCACAAGAGCCCAGTTTACCGGAGCGGCACTGCTCAACACTAACACTACATTGCACCACCCAGCATCAGCCACTGGGGGCAGCAGAGAAACAGACACCTCCACCTGTAACGACCTGAACAGAGTGCAAGAAACAAAATATAAGACAATGTTTGGCTGGCATATGAGGGTACTTGTGCAGCTGTAGATTTCACATCAGAGATGTTCACTTGGGTGCAGTAGGTTTGTTCAGTCTTGCTGATTGTGAGATGGTGCATTAATAATCCAATTTGTGTTATTTTTTCAAGGAAAAAGGGTTTATGCTATTGGCTCAGGTTTCACAAATTTTGCAAGGTGAAAGCTCACCTGGATACACTTGACACAAAGGAAGATCAACCAATTTCTTTTCAGATTCAAATAAATTAGCAGTTTTCATTAAAACCAATGGATTCATGTCTTGAACACAATGTCTCATGAGTTATAGAAGCTTCTCCTAGAAGTTTATGTGCTAGAATATTCCATATACCCACACTGGAAACATGTATGTGCTATGTAGACAGTTTGGAGATGTAAAGCAATGGAAGAACATGACTGGAAATAAGGTACTCACCTGGTTGCTTCTTCTTCTTTCAGCTGCTCCCATTCATTAGGGGTTGTCACATATTGATTTGGCAATATCCTGACACAACCCTCTCCAATCTATCTGGGCTTGGGACCGGCCAACACTAAGTGTGCACTGGCTTGTACAACCCAGTGGCTGGATATTTTACCTAATATGCATGTCTTTGAATTGTGAGGGAAACCACAGCACCAGGAAGAAACCCACACAGACGTGGGGAGAACATGCAAACTCCACACAGAAAGGCTTCTGTCAGCTTCAAACCTGGAACCTTCTTGATGCAAGGCAACAGTGCTAACCACTACACCACTGTGCCACCCTAAAGGAGTTGCCTGGTTGCTACACCCCCAAAATTCTTGGCTCACTTTCTGACTTCAATGTCTTTTTTTTCCCCGAATGCAACCAAAACACAACCCAACAAAACACGACTAACACTACTGTCCACTAATGCACTGATGGCCGAATAGGTTTTTCAGACTCCCCGTGAGCTTCTTATCCAGACAATATGGTTACTTCTCTCCTGTGTGACTGGATGTTGCAGGTTCACAACATCATTTTTATTCCAAAAAAGTTGGACCACTGTATAAAACTTACATAAACTCAGAATGTGAAGATTTGCAAAAAAATCATGGAAACTCTATGTTTCGTTGAAAATGGTACAAAGACTACATATCAAATGCTGAAACTGAGAAATTTTACATCTCGAATATAAAACCTTTCAAGTTTACATTTTCGCTACATGTTTTGAATGCTTGATTACCCTGTCATACCATTGGGATTTCTAAATACCCCAGTAAACGATGATACCATGATACCACCCAAGCCTACTCCACATGGTGTCTGTTATCGTAACAAATATGTCATTATTCATAGAAAACCTCATGCTAAGGCCAGAAAGCTGCTGGGTCACAGAGATATTATGGGATAGTATGTTCAGTCCAGCTCACCCACAGAGTCCGGAGCCAGCAGACCACAGCTTGATGATGTGCACTTCTGGGTTGAAGAGCCTCTCTGAGGAAGCGCAGCCATTCACTTCCTGTTCCTGCAGCTTGGACGCCATGTAGTTATGAGAGAGGAAAAGAGACTGCAGGCGACAAACACTTGGCATGCTGGGATCTGAGGGTCAAGAAAATGGAAGAGGTACGACAAAACTTCAAGACTGAAATAATTACACAGTGGATAAATATTAATGTACAACTCTACATGTGACCTCTCAACATCAAACTCATTTAAGGTAAGGTCACACATCACCGGTTGATCCATGAGAACCATGGCTGGGGCTACGTGGCCATTCTGGCAGATTTTGGAGATGATCCATCATATAAATTTGGGGGGAGTAAATATGGAAATGAAACCACGGTAGTTGCAACAGAAGATGCTGGTAAACTGTTTATGGTTTTCACGGCTGCAGTACGGCATAGCCACAGCACGACAAAACAAGCCACACCCCCTAAGCGAAATTTTCATTTTCTGCAGAATGTTGTTCCATGAACATTTTGAGCTTGATGGTCGTGATGGAATGCTACAGTAACCCCCCGTAGCTCACGTATGCCTCAAGGATGTTCACAGATGCCTTCATGGTTGTAATGGATGAATTTGTCTGACATTTGACCCACTGCAATTTTAAACACGACCAAACTTTCTGGGGATGGAAGCCACTCTCTCCCAGTTGTCAAGGTAGCTCACTGGCTCTCACATATTCTGATGGAAAGGCCCAGAACGCATGTCAGTTGACCCCCAGAAGGCCCAAAGTCATCTACCAGTGTCTACTGTGAATTGATTCTGGCATTCGAATCTAAAATTAAAACTGAAATTAGGAAACATCTAAGGTTGTGCTTTTCCCTCGATGTGTGTTGTAATGATTGACTTATGATGTCATATTGGGGGGTTAAGGGCATCGTTGCCCCCTTTTTCTCTCTCTGCTACCTCATGGGTTAACATGCTGTCTCAGGGTTATGTGCTAATTATGATGTTCTGACGGTTTACGGTTACAGTGTCTTAAATGAAGAACAGCACTATTCCTTTGTATCCAGAGGAATTATATCAGTTTTCCTGAGAAAATCATGAGAATCAGTAGGTGGATCTGTACTGTGTGTGGTGTATGTGTACCCTCTCCGAGGCGGAGGTAGACACGGTTGGCACTGGCCGAATGTGTAAGCGAGGAGACTGTTGCATGACGCTGAAGGGTCCAGCGCAGTAGAGCACGAGGTCGCCACGGCAAAGAGGGGATGGCATGGACACGAGCCGACACACTCCTGTTCTCCAGAGTGGAGTTCACCAAGACCTACAATACACACACGCACGCACGCACACACACACACAAACACTGACTATTCAGTTGCTTTGGCTTTTAATAACTGGGGCAACGTTCACACACACACACAGGTATAAGTGCTGACCTGCACCAGGATATGGAGATTCTCTGGCAGCCCCTCGCTCTCCAGAACCCAGTGCATGGCATGCTGGGAACTCAGTACAAGAATGACTGGGCGATGGACAGGATGTGAGTAAGACAGTGGCCTCAGAACCACTGTCACCTAGATAGATAGATAGATAGATAGATAGATAGATAGATAGATAGATAGATAGATAGATAGATAGATAGATAGATAGATGGCTATACTGATAGACAGAAAGATGGATAGATAGATAGATGGATGGATAGAGAGACAGACAGACAGACAGACAGACAGACAGATAGATAGATAGATAGATAGATAGATAGATAGATAGATAGATAGATAGATAGACAGACAGACAGATAGATAGCTGTACCAGTTTGTCAGTGCTGTGATTAGGCCTCTTCACAGTGACTACATGGGTCTCTTTAGCTCCACCCTCTCTGGCAGCGCAGCCTGGCCCCGCCTCGAAGCGTTCGAGCTGAGCGTGAATAGGATGCAGCGCCCCCGCAGGAGAAACTCCGCACTGCAACGTCACTTCACCTGCTCACAGGCAGAGAAAATACTTTTAATCCAAACCACAAATACTCACACACACACATCAAGCTCAAACACACACACACACAGAGCAGCAAGCTTCATTCTGAGTGCAATCCAGTATTCTAAATAAGCTGGAGTGTGTGTGCACGTGTGTGTAAATCTTTTCACCTCCATCTTTAAATTATATTTCTAAATCCTGTTCCTCTCGGTGAGCTGGAGTGAAAGCTCGAGACGGTTCTGTGGTGAAGGACTGAGAGCTCAGAGAGAAGCCGGGTGCTGGGTCACGCTCGGCACTCATACACACATAGGTGTCTGTGGCACTGACCGGTGAAATGCTAACCTATTCACACACACATGCTTTAACACACACTCCCGAGGTGTGCCTGTGTGGATCGTGCGTCTTTAACACCACACTCTCTGCTCCTGGACTAAGCTGTAAGATTTCTCTCTGAAACACAAACCCAAACCTGGTGCTATCACTTTAGGATTGGCTCGGACTGCACAGAACAGAACTTAAAATCTGATATTTCATCTCTTTCAGGAAAATACAACCACATGAAAATCACATGATGTGAAAAGAACAATAAAACAGATGCAAAACACAAATTTTAAAGTGGGTGTAGCTTGTGAATTTTAGCCTCACTAATCACAAAGGCTGCTATCCTTTGTCCCTGAAAGACTTAGCAAGTGAAAGCTAAACTATGCTAGCAAGATCATATTAAAATAACAAGCAAAAGCTAAGCTACAAGTGAAGACTGAACTCGCAGAAGAAAGTTAAGATAGCAAGTGAAGAGTAAACTAGTGAGTGGAGCTAAGCTAGCAAGTGAACACAGAACTAGCAAGAAAAGGCTAAAACAGAGAGTGAAGTCTAAACTAGTGAATAATGACTAACATAACAAGCGAAAGCTAAGCTACCAAGTAAAAAGTTAAGACAGCAAGTAAAGACTAAATCATCAGACAATGGCTAAACTAGCAGGAGAAAGTTAAAACAGTGAGTGAGGACTAAACTAGCTTTAAAAAATTAAGATAGTGAATGAAGAGTAACAAGCAAAAGGGATTAAAGCAGACATGGTATACACTTTTTGCTTATTTTATATTATTCCCTGAGATGCTTTTGCAAAGTTTGTGAGGTTTTTTTTTTTTAAATGCCTTGGTTGTTTTTTCTCATGTTGTTTTAACATGGTATAAAAACCCAACAGGTTAAGACGGGCTGATTTTTTGGCTGTGGTGATTTTATATATTAAATATGTAAATAGCTTCACTCTGATTGGCTAACATCTTTAAACAGAACTCGGTCAACCACACCCCTGGAACTGTGTCACTACAGTCTTCATGTATCTGTTTTAATGATGACATCCAGACTGGGGAGCCATGGCCATCTAACCTCGTCGTCATTGGTGTAGCTCGAGGTCGAGTATCCTTTCCAAGATGAAGGCGCAGGGTGCGTGAAATGGAGATGACTTGAGAGTCCAAGATGCGAGTGAAACAGTTGAGGACAGTGAGAGCAGGGGGTAGTAGGAGGCGGTCCAATGCTCTGTTGTTGTTGGAGCTTTCAGCAGCAGCATTTTTCATCGGCATGATGTCTCTTGTCGTTTTCAGCCTTGATGGAGCCAGAACAACAGGACATTCTCCAAAGCCTTCAGTTTTCTGTGACTGCTTCCCAGTTCTTCAGATCAATGTTAAACACTATCAGATATCTTTTGATGCAGTCCTTAAAGCGCTTTTTGGGTGTCCCTCTCTTTCTGTGGCCTTCAGTCAGTTCAGAGTCAAGGACTTGCTTGGGGAGTCATTCTTTTGGCATCCTTTGGACATGGCCAAGCCAGCGCAGTTGGTGGTGTTCGATCACCGTCTCAATGGAGGGAAGTCCAGCTCTTTTGAGGACTTCTGTGTTCGGGACATGAGCTTCCCAAGAAATGCCCAGAATGCTTCTCAGCTTTCCATCTAACCTAAAGGTTAGAGAAGCAGCCTTGACACCAAAAGGTCACCAGTTTGATTCCATGGACCAGCAGAAAAATGTCTGGGTGGGGGAAGTGAATGAACAGCACTTTCCTCCTCCTTCTACATCCATGTCTGAAGTGCCCTTGATCAAGGCACCTAATCCCCAACTGCTCCCTGGGTGCTGTAGTGCAGCTGCCCACTGCTCTCTCTCTCTGTGTGTGTGTGTGTGTGTGTGTGTGTGTGTGTGTGTGTGTGTGTGTGTGTAAAACATCCATAAATGGGTTAAATGCAGAGAAAGAATTTAACTGTGATCTAATGTACACATGACGAATAAAGGTGAAAAATCCCCCCCAAAAAATAGATACTTCTGTACATATGAAAAAGAAATTCCTGAAACTATATACACTGTCAGAAATAGGGGTACAGTAGGAGTTCATTTCTGTCCCCCAAGATCCAATCTACACTCATGTACCCTTATTGGACCTCAAGGTAACTATGTGTAACTTTTTAGGGCCAAAAAGGTACATATATGTTCCCAAACAGTATATAAAGGGTACAAATAAGTAACTTAGAGGGTACTGCCTCAATGACAAGCCACTGTATCCCTAAAGGTACAATAATATACTTTATTTTCTGAGAGTGCATAGTACATACTCAATGTGATCAAACAGTTTCAGGACTGTTCCTGCTGCAAAAGAATGGAGTGTGGCAAGGTCATGCAGGAGCAAGTAGTGACTCTAATAATAATAATAATAATAATAATAATAATAATAATAATAATAATAATGTTTGTTTATGGAGCATTTTTCAAACCAAGTGGCTCAAAGTGCTTTACATCATGCTAAAACAATAAAATATGAGTCAAGGCATTCCAGAACTATATTTAAATAATAATAATAATAATAATAATTATTATTATTATTATTATTATTGTAAGATAGAATTTAAAAAAATATTAAAATAAACCATGAATAAAAAATAAAAACAAATTACAAATGGCATTATATTACATTCAAATAAAGGAAAAGATTTTAAAAAACCTAAGATATAAAAATAAGGTGTAAAAATGTAAGAGTAACTAATTAAAATTGTAAAGACATAAGGAAACCAATCAAGAACCAAGAACTTCTCCAAATGCTGAAATATAAAAATGTTGTTCTTAAGACATAAAAATGGTGACAGAATCAGCAGACCTAACACTCGGCGTAAGCTGCTCCAAAGTCTAGGCGCCATTCCAGAAGCTCCTGAGTCAGTATGGTGTATGATGTCATGCGGTTAACTAGGGGTGGGCAAAATTATCGATACGGCGATATATTGCGATACTTTGTCTTCCGATTCAATATCGATACTCAAAATTTGAATATCGATATTTTTTCAAATAATAAATCATGTTTCAGACGGGTTGTAAATCCAGTACGACTTCCGCACCTCCACTCCGTAAGGTGTCGCTGTGCTGCTACCTCACTGCAAGGCACTCTTCGTCTTCTCTTTTTTTCCCGGTGGTTGCAGTGAGGAAAAAAAAACAAGCAAACATGGCTGTTAATGTAAACCTAGAGACGCCGCCGAACTTTAAGGCAGATGTTTGGAGGCACTTTGGATTCCAAAGGAAAGGAGAAAAAAAAACAGTGAGCTGGACAAAGAGTACTCACTTTGCAAAACCTCTTTCGCTCCAATTAGATATTCAGGTAACACAACAAACTTGCGAACTTACTTAGCACGACACCACCCCGACATATTAGCTCAGCCGGAGCCACCGAAACCCGACCCGAAGCAAACTACACTGGACAGCGCCAAAGTCCTCCCATCTACTTCAGTGATGTGTGACTTACTGTAACTGTGAACTTAATTTTGTCATTTAAGACCAAAGGCAAGAAGCTGCACTTTATCTTGCATTTTCAATTTTAGTGTGTGTGAGACACTGCATTTTATTTTGAGTATTTACTCAAAGTTCAGAAGAAACGTGATTCACTGAGGTTTCAATTCAGTTTCAGTGTGTGGACACTGACCCACACTGCACTATGTTTCATAATTGTGCTCAGGGAGACTAAGATGCACACTGCACTTTTCAATGTGTTCCAGACAGTGTGTTGTTCCTGCAAATATGTTGTAACTTGCGCTTGTATAGTTACAATAAAATGCCATGGATAATTAGAATCACATTGTTTTGACTCAGTTTGTCCCATGAATTATCACTATCATCTGATGTACATACAACTCGGATTTTAAGATGCATAATGCGTTTACATTTTTCAGTGAACTATGTAGAATATCGCAATATATCGCAGTATCGTATTGTGACTCAAGTATCGTGATGCGTATCATATCGTGACTCAAGTATCGTGATGCGTATCATATCGTGAGGTCCTTGGCAATGCCCACCCCTACGGTTAACATCAGGATCTGCCTTACACACATTTTGTGACAGCATGTGCATGTGTATTTGAGATTTTAATACAGACCAGAGAGCAAACGTCAAATTCTGTTTCAAACTCGGGGGGAATCAGCGACAAAGGCCCTGGAAATGCTTCAGCAATGAAGCAACGAGCTGGACGAAGTGTTTTGAGTGGTGTTCATAGGTCAAGAGGGGCAGAACACCATCCTCCAGGGTTCTCCTGCCCCTCGAGAAGTGCGAATGTCGCAAATGTTTGCACAAATGACAAAAAGTGCACGTCGTCACAAAACCTCGTGTGACAGCTGAACGTCATAAAGCATACTGACTCACGAGAGTTACTGCTCACTCTTACTGCATGTGCATGACCTTAACGCACTCCGCTGGTTCATAACAGGAACAAGAACGTTTTGATCCCCTTTAATGCCCCCTTTAATAATCCCAATTCTCCGTTTGGCTCGAGTGCTACAGTACTCTAATACTAGTCGTCTCATCTCGAGTGACATGTCAATCAAGTGCTCATTAGAATATTAGGCCACACCCAGTTCTCAGATCAGTCTGATTAGTAAGTTCATATTGTGAGTTTACGTATGCTCTCCTGCCCCATACCTGCACTTCCTGCCCTGACCAGCAGGAGACAGAACAGAGTCCACTCTGACTGCAACATCATCTTCTTGATCCAGAAGAGTTTGGCTTCCAGAGAACATCTGTTACATACTGTCACACAGAGAGAGAGAGAGAGAGAGAGAATAAAATTCTGACAGAGTGGGAGGACAAAGAGCAATTCATAATGAAATCTTACATTCCACAAGGTTGAGAAAGACAAAAAGAAACAACACAGTCTAGAGTATCCAGAGCACAAGTCCCACCCTCCCTCACTCTCACACACACACACACACACACACACACACACACACACACAAATAAATGCACACACACAGCACATAATTAAACGACAGAATGAATATCTCACTTGTATTTATGTTGTTCAAAATGAAACCTTAAATTCCAAAAGCACCACAGAACCCAGCCTGTGTGAATCAGCTGCGTCTGAATGTGGTTCAGTCTCCTGCATCTCAGTGGGGCTCAGATCCTCATGTCTGATTCATACAGCTTTCCTCTGTGGCTCAAACCTGGTTCTTGGTTCAATTCAGGGTTCCACTAGAGCCGCGTTAGGTTTCTGGGTTTAGGAGTCGCAGAAAAAGTTCCTCTACTTAAGATTATAGGTTAAAGCTGTGTGTGGTAAAGGGGTCGATTCTTGGACCATTACTTTTCAACCTTTATATGCTCCCACTTGGGCAAATTATCAATAAAAATTCAATTTTGTATCACTGCTATGCAGATGATACCCAAATTTATTTTGCTCTATCACCAAATGACTATGCCCCCCTTGAATGTCTCTACCAGTGCATCGATCAAATCAATAGCTGGATGTCACAAAATTTTCTTCAGTTGAACACAGATAAAATAGAAGTAATTCTATTTGGAAAAAAAGATGAAAGACTCAGGATTACCACTATTCTTGACACAAAAGGGATTAAAAATAAAGAAATGGTTACAAATCTTGGTGTTTTCATTGACAGCGAGCTAAACTTTGACAGTCACATGAAAGCAATCACTAAAACGGCATTTTATCACCTAAAAAACATTTCCAAACTAAGAGGACTTATGTCAAAAAATGATCTGGAAAAATTAATACATGCCTTCATCTCTAGTAGGGTTGATTACTGCAATGGCCTTTTCACAGGCCTGCCAAAAAAGACCATCAAACGACTTCAGCTGGTTCAAAATGCAGTGGCGAGGGTTCTCACACGAACAAAAAGAACAGAGCACATTACCCCAATTCTAAGGTCCCTTCACTGTCTTCCAGTAAGCTACAGAATTGACTTTAAGGCATTGCTGCTGGTGTATAAATCTCTAAATGGTACAGGGCCCAATTACCTCTCTGATATGTTGCAGCGGCCTAACCCAATCAGATCCACCAGATCGCAACAGAAAAATTTACTATTAAAACCAGTTGTTAAAACAAAGTGTGGTGAAGCAGCTTTTAGCTACTATGCAGTACAGCTATGGAACCAACTGCCAGAGGACATTAAAAATGCTCCTGCTGTTGGCAGCTTCAAATCTAGACTAAAGACCAAGCTGTTTTCAGATGCTTTCTGTTAAATAATTAATATTTTTACATTTTTTATAATCTTTACTTTCTCTGCATGTTTGAAATTTACTTTAATTTTATTCTATTTTATTCCGCTGGTTTCTTTTTCTTTTTCTCCTTTTTTCTTTTTGGCATTTTATTATTTTAGTTCTACTGTTGTTTAATTCTTATTATTTTCTTTTAATTCTTTTAATTAATTGTTTTAGATTAAAAATAAAATTATTTTATGTAATTTTATTTCTCTATTGTTTACTGTTTTTGTTTTTGCTTCTGTAAAGCACATTGAACTGCCATTGTGTATGAAATGTGCTATATAAATAAACTTGCCTTGCCTTGCTTTACTAAATGTCGTGGACTACAATTCCTGAGCTAGATAATTAACAATTAGTTATTCCATGAAATCGAATCGTACATGAGCTGATAGCTGATGAGGTGTGTGGCACTGAGTTGTCTATAAGCCATGTATGATGAGATTGAGTGGAATAACTGTTTTATTCTATCCACAGTCACTGGATTTTGAGAAATGGAGCATTTTTATTTTTAAATTCGATAAGTAAAAACTTTATACAAAACATCCAACAAAATCATTTCTGCTTAGAATGTAAACAAACTGGTGAAATGGCAGGAGCAATTTGCGATAATGATAATCATTCTTGAAAAATAAAAAAGATGCATTCTTACCATCAAAAACTTTTATTCCATATTTTGTTGCTTTTTTTGTAATTTTTGCGGTTTTGTTTTCGAGTAGTTTTTATTTCATCCTTAGTTGGTTCAGCAACACACTCTGCCATTTTGTTTTTCTCTACTCACGGTATATGAGCTGATATCCTAGTAGCAGAGTTGCTAATCAGAGCATGCGATTGCTCATATCTGGTGAATGTGGATAGAATAAATAGTACTATATTTCCTGAGCTGAAGCTTTGGTACTAAGGTGCTTGTTGTAAAGATCCTGTCAAGCCCTGGTCCTAGATTTTCTGTTTTCAAGTTCCTGGGCTACACTAGGTACTAGGTTCCTGGGGTCAAGTCCCTGGGCTTGAACCTCAGTACTAAAATTCCTGGGTTAAAGATCCTGTACTTGCACTAAAGTCCTTGTAGTGAAATTCTTGGGTTACAAAATCTAAAATCTCTGTACTATAGTACCTGTACTAGTGCAATCGTTTATTAAAGTTCCTCATCATCAAACCCAGTCATAAAATCAGTGAAAGTGGAGCAGGAGACCTCACCAACACTGCTGAAAGTAAATAATCAGATCAGACCCTGGGTACAGTCTGCAATTCTGATCACACATCAGGGTGAAACATATGACATGGTCAGTACAGTACAGTATATCGTTCTTTCAGCATTAAAACCAGAACACGCTGTTAAAACCTTCTCACACGATTGGTGCAGAGCATGAAGCGACTGGTATAACTCTTTACACTCCAGTATCATGGTGTACGGCTATAGCAGCAGACCATCATCATCATTATCATCATCATCAAACTGTAAAACAGCTCTGACTCGGAAAACATGCATTTATACCTGCATGTAACTTTTACACAAAGATAATATAGATATGGAATTAATCTTAGACCTGAGCAAACAAGACTTCCTGAGAAACAGGGGGAAAAAATAATGCATTGTAAGAAGTCATCCAAAGAAAAACAAACAAACAAACAAACAAACAAACAAACAAACAAACAAACAGCTGCATTACAAAATTTAATATAAAAGCTATTAAAAAACAGTAAAACTGAAAGCATGCAGAGTTTAATGCTGTATAAGCATGCACAAGAGTGACAAATAAATGACCGATCCAGACTTTGAGGAAATGCAGCTGTAAGTCATTAAGTCTGACTTTATTACCCGGTTATTAATAGCGCGATTTCCATCACAGCTCCATCCAAATCCGCACAAAAAGGCGCAGAGAAGTGAACTTTACTAAAGAACAGATCAGGTTCATCATCTCAGCTTTATTCTGTTTCAGAAGACTGCCAGAGTTTGTACTGCAGCAGTATTGGTGTGTGTGTGTGTGTGTGTGTGTGTGTTGGATACACCCACCTGTGTCGATCGGTGGTCCCAAATGACATCACGGGCGCGCGAGGAATCAGCTTTTAGGGCTCCGTGGAGACGCCGCATATTTAAGTATGAGGACACGCGCGCGCGCGCACGCAGCTACACACACACACTCTCTCTCCACACACACTCTCTCTCTCTCTCTCTCTCTCTCACACACACACTCTCTCTCACACACACACACACTCTCTCTCTCTCTCTCTCTCTCTCTCTCTCTCTCTCTCACACACACACTCTCTCTCACACACACACACTCTCTCTCTCTCTCTCTCTCTCTCTCTCTCTCTCTCTCACACACACACACACACACACACACTCTCTCTCTCTCACACACACACACTCTCTCTCTCTCTCACACTCTCTCTCTCTCTCTCTCTCTCTCTCTCACACACACACACACACACACACACAGTCCGGATCTCTTAGATCCGGAGACAATAAACACATGCACAGATAATAAACACATGCACAGCGGACAGTACAGAGACAATAATCAGAGTGTATGGTCTGCAGAAAGAGAGGGAAAAAAGTTTATCTGGAAATGGAAAGGGGCGTGACGTAGCATGCAAGTAGGGGCGGAGTTTTCAGGATGATTGACACACTGGAGATCAGGGGAGCTTAAACTTTAAAAAAAGAATTGTTTTATAACAATTCTTTTTTATTATTTACACACTATACATTACACATTATATGATACATTATAGCGTTTAACATTGTACAAATATACATCAACAAAGATATGTTTTTTTTTTAAATGACTTGCATGGAAAAAACATCATTCAGACACCACAAATGACCACCATTAGGACTTTCCTGAGCTGTGAGATGTCTCCAGGACTTGTTGGAGCAGTGTGGTTCAGTGTTCCAACCCCAAATGACACAAAGGTTGGGACAGTATGGAAAATAAAAATAAAAAAAGAAAGCCGTGGTTTCTAAATTTATATTGACTTCTACTCTATTTAATCGCAGACAGAATGAACCCAGGACGTTTCACACTTTTTTTTTTTTGCATTCATTCCTGTATTTCAGACCTGAAACACATTCCAAAAAATTTTTGGGATGGAGGAAATGTAGGGCTAGTAATGAGATAAAACAATTACACAATGATGTAATGTGAAACAGGTGACATCAACAACTGATTGTAATCATGATTTGGGATAAAATCAGTATCCAGGAAAAGCCAAGCCTTTGAGGAGCGAAGATGGTTCAAGGACCTCCAGTTTGTCAACAAATGCATGAGAAAATTATTGAAATGTTTAAAAATGATATTCCTTGAAGAAAGATAGGAAGGGATTTGGATATTTCACCCTCTATGATGCATAATATCATTAAACAATTCAAGGAATCTGGAGAAATTTCAGTGTGTAAAGGGCAAAGTGCTCAAGCCTAATCCGAACACCTGTGATCTCTGATCCCTTACTGCATCAAGAACCGTCATTCAACTATAGCTGATAGAACCAAATGGGCTTGGGATTACTTTGGTAAACCTTTGTCAAGCTCTACAATACAATCCCATACCATACCACAACTTTTCTGGGCTCAGAGGCATCTGGGATGGACCATCACACAGTGGAAACATGTTTTATGGTCAGATGAATCAGTATTCCAGGCCTTTTTTTTTGGAAGAAATGAACGCTGTGTGCTCTGAAGACAAAAAGGACCATCCAGACTGTTACCAGGAAGTACAAGTCCAAAAGCCAGGATGTGTCATGGTATGGGGTTGTGTCAGTGCTCTTGGGAAGGCTAACTTACACTTCTGTCTGTGATGGAGCATTAAAGCAGAAAAGTACACAGATTTTGGAGTAAGATATGCTGCCTTCAAGATGACATCTTTACCAGGGAGATTTCAACAAGACAATGCAAAACCACATTCTGCTCACATTAAAAAGGCGTGGCTGTGGAAGAAGGTGTGTCCCCTCTGTCCCCAATAGGGAATGCGTGGAGAATTTTGAAAAAAAAATTAAACAATAAAATCAATGAGGTAAAACATTAAATAATGTGCTACTGTGTTGTTTTGAGTACAGTACAAGTCAATCATTGTTTTCCATTTTGTTTTGGTTTTTTTTTTTCAATTTCAATGCCATGAGAGTCTCTTGGTTACCAGAGGACCAGACCCCCACTGTAACCCTAGCTATGTAACAGGCAAGAGGCCGAGGGCTACAGAAACAGAGATCAGCACCACCTAATGCACCACATGGTGAGGGAAGGACATTAGACTTAGAATTTCAATGCACCATCAGAACTTTTCCTGATTTGTGGTTGTAGCTTATTCCATTCAGCAGAAAAACTTTCATCTTGGGCATGATATTAAACTTTTGTCTTGGGCACAACGTTAAACTGCAACCAGTGATAGGGCCACATTCTGGGAGATCTGTGGTTGTGGGGAGTGTGGAGTGACCCCTTAGCTATCACTACTCCCAGGCCCGCTCTGGCCCGGAGCGGCAGCACCTGTAAGGGCTCCAACTATGGGTCAAATAGTACTTTTAGTTTAGTCTACTTCCCTTTCCTGGGGGTAGTACCTGTAGAGGCGGTTGCTGTCTCATAGGGTCAATTGCCAACTAAGCAGGAAGTGGTCCTTTTCTGGAGCACACTAAGCCCAGTTAGCGTTGGCTACAGGTTGGTGTCAGGAAGGATAGCCAGCTGTAAAACCTCATCCAATATACTAAAATGGCAAGTCGACATACAGATAAAGGTATAGGCAGTGCCAGTAGCAGTCACCGACTTGCCTCCGATAGTGTCTCAGGCTTGGCTGACTTTCAGATGCTGAAGGCAGGGTCCGGCCATCAAGGCAAATCATGCGAGCACCTGGTGAAGTTGAAGTTCAGGGTTGGCTCATTAAATGTGGGCACTTTGAAGGGATGTACCGGTGAAGTTGTGGAAACACTCACTAGAAGAAGGGTTGATCTCTGCTGCCTGCAAGAGACCAGGTGGTCTGGAGGCCTGGATGCGAACCAAGCTCGGTATATCAAAGGAAAGGATTCCCGCTATAAGTTTTACTGGTGCGGGAACAAGCAAGGTCAAGGCGGTGTAGGCATCATGTTAGCTGAGAAGTGGGCTGAGAAGGTCTTCGAGGTCCAACATATCTCAGATAGGATCCTCTTGTTGAGACTCATCATTGGCAAATCCGTCATCACCTTCCTCTCCTTCTATGCACCTCAGATCGGATGCCCAGATGCTGAAAAAGAGTGCTTCTACGATCAGTTTCAGAGCACCATCACCAAGATTCCCACCACAGAGACCCTCTTACCTATCAGTGACTGGAATGGTCATGTTGGTGGGGACACCCAAGGTTTTGAGGAGATCCACGGTGGTCATGGCTTTGGTGATCGGAACACGGAAGGGGAGAGAATACTGGAATTTGCCTTGGCAAATGACCTGCTCGTTGGAAACACTTTGTTCATCAAGAGGGAGTTCCACCTAATTACCTACACTTCTGGAAACCACAGGACCCAGATTGACTACATACTGTTCCGCTGGAGCTTCAGAAAGGCTGTCACCGACATAAAAGTCATCCTTGGTGAGGAATGTGCTCAGCAACACCAGCTGTTAGTGTGTGATTTTATAGTATGCACCCCTGCAGTTCATAAGTGCAAGTTCACACCTCAGTTGCGGACCTGGAAGTTACGGGACCCTGCTGTTGCTAGGGAGTTCCATGAGACCTTCGTATCCAAGGTTGGGGCAGGTACAACCAGTGACCCAGATGTGGAGGAGTCATGGTTGAGGTTGAAGACACTGATCCTGGAAGCGGCTGCCAAAGTGTGTGGTTACTCCAAGAACCATCAGTGGAAACCTGAGACCTGGTGGCGGGACGATCATGTAGACGAGGCTGTGTCTGTGAAAAGGGCTCAGTTTAAGGTTTACAACTCCCTCAAGAAGCTAGGTAAAACTGCTGAGACTAAAGTCATGAAAACTGCCCACAACGAAGCCAAACGCCTCGCAAAGCAAGCTGTTTGGCTGGCCAGATCTGAAGCCAAGAAAGAGACATTTGCTGTCATTGACTCTCATGGTGAAGATGTGTACCACATTGCCAAGCAGATGGGGCATTCTAACCAGGATGTTGTAGGTGAAAAGTGTGTCTGTAATGACGCAGGTGAACTCACTCTCAATGACGAGGATAAGATGAAGGCTTGGGTCGAACACTACAGCAGGCTCTTGAATGTGGAATTCGAGTGGCCAATTGATGAACTCCCCAAGGCTGCTCCTGTTGTAGGACCTCCCCCGCCAGTCACCACTGAGATGATCAGCAAAGCACTTGGCAAAATGTGGTTTGGTAAGGCTGTAGGCCCTTCGGGCATCAATGCTGAGATGCTAAAAGCTGCAGGCAAGGAGGGTATTGAGTTGACTAGGCAACTGGCTGAAGTGGTTTTCAGTAATGGAACTGTGTCCAGTGAGTGGGAGAAGAGCTTCATCCTAAACCTCTATAAGGGGAAAGGTGAGGCCTTAGACCAGGGCAACTATAGGGGCCTCAAGCTCATGGACCATATCATGAAGTTACTGGAACGTGTGTTGGACTCAGCTATCCATAAGATGGTGAACACTGATGATCTTCAGTTCGCCGTCGTGCCTGGCAGAGGCACCACCAATGCCATCTTCATCGTGCTTCAGCTACAAGAGAAGTTCATTGCTGCAAATAAACCTCTTTATTTTGCCTTCGTTGATCTGGAGAAGGCTTTTGACTGAGTTCCAAGAAGGGTACTGTGGTGGGCACTGAGAAGTCTTGGTGTAGAGGAGTGGGCTGTAAAGGTGATCCAGGCCATGTATACAAATGCCAGGAGCCATGTGTGGGTCAACGGATAATACAGCGAGGAGTTCGGTGTTGGAGTAGGGGTGCCTCAGGGATCAGTCCTCAGTACCCTGCTGTTCATCCTTGTCTTAGAAGCTCTGTCCTGTGAATTCTGCACCAGGGTACCCTGGGAGCTCCTTTATGCCGATGACCTGGTAATCATCGCAGACTCCCTGGAAGAATGTATCGCAAGACTGAGGGCTTGGAAGCCAGGCATGGAACCCAAAAGCCTATGAGTTAGCATGAAAAAGACAAAGATCTTGATATCTGGCCAGGGTCTGAACAAACTGGAGGACACTGGCTTTTTCCCGTGTGCTGTATGCCACTCCAGCGTTGGTGTTAACTCGATCCAGTGCACCGAGTGTGGGTTCTGGGTCCACAAGAAATGCTGCGGCATAAGAGGTGGCTTGCTAGCCGTGCAGAACTATATCTGTCCGAGGTGTCGAGGAGAAGCCAGACCACTTGACGGTTGCCCTACGACACAAGTCACAGTGGATGAGGCGGTGCTGGATGTGGAAGCCAGCTTCTGCTACCTCGGGGACATGCTTTGTGCTGGTGGTGGGTGTCAGCTTGCTGCCACTAGCAGATGTTGCATTGCCTGAGGAAAGTTTAAGAAGCACCTGCCTATCCTAACCTCCAGGCACTTACCCTTCAAAACCCGTGGCAAGGTGTTTAACTCCTGCATGCGATCAGCCATGTTCCATGGGAGTGAAACTTGGGCCCCTACTGCCTTGGATCTCCAGCAATTGCGCCACAATGACAGATCCATGATTAGATGGATCTGTGGCGTCAAACCTCAGGATGAGACACCTTCAGCAACCCTACATGCTAGACTTGGCGTGGAGGACATCACCTCAGTGCTGCGGTCACACCGACTCTGGTGGTACAGACACGTTGAACGAGCCAGTGGCTGCATCAACACCATCACCAAGTTGCAGTTGCCAGGCAACAGAGGTCATGGTAGACTGAGGAAATCTTGGATGGAGTGTGTCAAGAAGGACATCAAAGTGTGCAGCCTCACCAGTGTGGACCCACTGGACAGAGCTGCCTGGAAACGCGGTGTGAAGACTAGCCATCTGCTGCCTACCCCTGTGTCAGGGACCCCCGCAGCAGTATAATCAAATACTGGATACTACTACTACTAAATCATCTTCAATTCCTCAAGGTGTTCAAGTCTCAAAGAAAACTTGATTTTCACTGTTCTTCTTTAGAAAATGGTCTTGAGACATTCTGGCTGTATGTTTGAGGTCGTCGTTGGGTTGAAACCTCCATCTTCTCCTCAGACTCAGTTTCTTGGCTGATGAGATTAAATTCTCTCTGATACAGTATGTCCCAGTGCATCGCTCCATTCATGTTTCTTTTGATGACCCCAGTGGAGAAGCAACCCCATGTCATGATGCTGATGATGTTATTGGTGTTCTTGAGATCAAAGACACAACTCCTTTCTTCAAACATGATGAGCTGAAAGATTACCAAAGAGTTCTGGGTTTTTTTTTTTCATCTGACCAGACTATATCATTCATACGAGTTCTGATTGATCAAAATGCTTTTAGATGGGCATCTCTGGAGGAACTTACGGTAGCATGAGGTGAAGGAACAGATGCAGTTCAATGCTTATTGTTTGTTCTCTGTGTAACTGTCTCTCCTTCTGCTTTCAGGTCATCCTGTAACTCTTTTCATGTGACTCTTAGCTTTCCTATCCTTAGTTTCAGAGCACTGTGTGAAAGCTTGTGTGGTTCACTTGTCTCAGGAAGATTAGATCTGCTTCCATGACCTTTTGACAAAAACATCAGGATATTTATTTCCCCTCACTGTATATCAGTGTAAAGCACCACTGCATCACTAACCATAATTTCATCAACCTGCTTAATGTGCAATTTGAAATTACAAACTAAAAAAGAATGAGTAATGCAAATGTGTGACTTTTTCAACTCTTAAATATCGCAAAAACATTTTGTGCTTGTATAAGGTGGGTCTTTTTTCAGAAGATTTGATAACGCAATCTCATCTCATCCCATCATCTCTAGCCACTTTATCCTGTTCTACAGGGTTGCAGGCAAGCTGGAGCCTATCCCAGCTGACTACGGGCGAAAGGCAGGGTACACCCTGGACAAGCCGCCAGGTCATCACAGGGCTAACACATAGACACAGACAACCATTCACACCCTACGGTCAATTTAGAGTCATCAGTTAACCTAACCTGCATGTCTTTGGACTGTGGGGGAAACTGGAGCACCCGGAGGAAACCCACACGGACACAGGGAGAACATGCAAACTCCGCACAGAAAGGCCCTCGCTGTCCACAGGGCTCGAACCCGGACCTTCTTGCTGTGAGGAGACAGCGCTAATCACTACACCACCATGCTGGCCTCAATAAAGCAATATTTCACAAAATTGAAATGGAAACATTTTTTGCATTGAAGCCACATCACAAGATATGACATGATATGAAGAGCGAATGGAAATGCCACCTTTCTGAAAAAAGAGAGCACTCTGTAATCACACAACATCACTTACTGGAAACAGAAAGTGCGTTTTGTCAAAATCTTTTAAATATCGCTTCTATTTTGCACAAAACTGCAGTAGAAATCTGGCTACTGTCTTTAGGTAGCGATAAAGCAGGGATATCACTGTATATCATTCATGATCAACTGCTGATACAACGTTTAGTTACTATGATTAAAGTTAAAGCAGTTGTTATTAGGTACTATTTATGATATTATTTAGTTATTAGAGTAACTTTAAAAAGAATAAATAATACCACCATGATCTTGTGTAGTGATTATTAGCTCATCTGGATGACAGGCAATGAATTTATGCCATCATGTGTTGTCCGGCGTCATCCACATTTCATGAAAATTGCTTCTTCTTCCTCAGTTCTTCACTGATTTTTATTCTTTTTGGAAGGTAGGTAGGTCTGTCTGGGGTGCATATACTGTAGCTTCTACCCAAATTTGCATAATTGCAATTAATAATGAAGATATGGAGTAATTAATCAATCCCTAACGAGCAGTTTCCACACAAATCACTTCTTCTCCCTCAATTCTTCACCGATTTTGATTCTTTCTGGCATGAAGGTAGGGGTACCTAGGTGCATAGAACTTCTAGTCAGATTTGCTTCATTATAATTATTAATGAAGTTATGGACTTAAGTTTTTTAAGAAAGGGGACCGGAGAGTGTGCTCCAATTATAGGGGAATCACACTTCTCAGCCTCCCAGGGAAGGTTTACTCCAGGGTACTGGAGAGGAGAATTCGGCCAATAGTCAAACCTCGGATCCAGGAAGAACAATGCGGTTTTCGTCCTGGTCGCGGAACACTGGACCAGCTATATACCCTTCATAGGGTGCTCGAGGGTTCATGGGAGTTTGCCCAACCAGTCCACATGTGCTTTGTGGATCTGGAGAAGGCATTCGACCATGTACCTTGTGGTATTCTGTGGGGGGTGCTTCGGGAGTATGGGGTTCGGGGCTTTTTGCTAAAGGCTGTCCGGTCCCTGTATGAACGGAGCAGGAGTCTGGTTCGCATTGCCGGCAGTAAGTCAGACCTGTTCCCAGTGCATGTTAGACTCCGGCAGGGCTGCCCTTTGTCACCGGTTCTGTTCATAAATTTATGGACAGAATTTCTAGGCGCAGCCAGGGGCCGGAAGGAATCCTGTTTGGGAACCACAGGATTTCATCTCTGCTTTTTGCAGATGATGTTGTCCTGTTGGCTTTTTCAAACCAGGACCTTCAGCATGCACTGGGGCGGTTTGCAGCCAAGTGTGAAGTGGCTGGGATGAGAATCAGCACCTCCAAGTCAGAGGCCATGGTTCTCGACCGGAAAAGGGTGGCTTGCCCTCTCCAGGTTGGTGGAGAAGTCCTGCCTCAAGTGGAGGAGTTTAAGTATCTCGGGATCTTGTTCACAAGTGAGGGAAGGATGGAGCGTGAGATCAACAGGCAGATCGGTGCGGCCTCCGCAGTGATGCGGTCACTTTACCGGTCCATCATGGTGAAGAAGGAGCTGAGCCAAAAGGCGAAGCTCTCTATTTACCGGTCGATCTACGTACCGATTCTCACCTATGGTCATGAGCTTTGGGTAATGACCGAAAGAACAAGATCGCAGATACAAGCGGCCGAAATGAGTTTCCTTCACATGGTGGCTGGGCGCTCCCTTAGAGATAGGGTGAGAAGCACAGTCACTCGGGAGGAGCTCGGAGTAGAGCCGCTGCTCCTCCACATCGAGAGGAATCAGCTAAGGTGGCTTGGGCATCTCTTTCAGATGCCTCCTGGATGCCTCGCTGGGGAGGTGTTCCAGGCATGTCCCCCTGGGAGGAGGCCCCGGGGAAGACCCAGGACACTCTGGAGGGACTATGTCTCTCGGCTGGCCTGGGAACACCTCAGTGTTCTTCCTGAGGAGCTGGCCGAGGTGTCTGGGGAAATTGGGCTTCCATGCTCAGACTGCTGCCTCTGCGACCCGGCACCGGATAAGCGGAAGAAGATGAGACGAGACAAGTTCTGGATATAATTAAGCCTTAATGAGCAGTTCAACAAAAATCGCAGTCAATTCCTCACTGTTTTGGATTCTTTCTGGCAAATAGGTCGGTATTCCTAGGGTGTATATAGCTTCTACTGTATATATAACTTGTATGTAGTTTATATAGCTTGCAACATTTATTGTGCAAAATGGCCCACTTTAGATCGTTCCTTCTGGAGTGAGCTATGCCGTCATTTCAGGTCTCGTTGTATTTGCTATTCACTGAACGATGTATTGTCTTTAATGAAATGTGGAATGATAGACACTGTTTGCGCTAACATGTCCCAGAATATGCTATGTGAAGGGGCGGGGCTAAGTGGATCACTTCATGCTTCATTTGTTTATCGACTGCAGGCCATCATCAAACACATTTTAGTCTTCTACACTTGTTTGTGTTGCTCTGCATCATCACACCATAATGTCTATGAAACATCTAGAATAAAACATGGCATGTGATTTAAGACTCAGCTAAAGATGTTGAGAAAATGGCTGCAGGTTTTGTGAAAAATGGGACGAGAAATAACAGGAAAGAGCAGACAATACGAGTAGAAGAAGGCCCGTAATTGCAGCTGCACACAGGTTTTATTTATCTTCACATATAATGAGTCAGAAGGATTTGCCAAGTTCAGTTTTCTGCTTACGCACACGTTAAATGTTCTAGCTTTTTTTTAATGCGTCAAATGTGTGTATATGGCATCTTTAAATGGAAATTATGGTTACCAGCTGGCACTGTAAAGTAATTCACTATGATTGGCATGTTTTTGTGTTGTGAAATGTTTTATACAGTGTCTGATGCTATGTATAGTACAGTCTCGGCTTTCTACATGGGTGGGACTTTTTTTGTTTTGTATCTGAGGATTAGACATTCTAAAAAAAAAAATCAGTGATATTTAATGATATTATGTAGTGTCAGTCCAGTCTTATTTCTATTTTGTGTGATAAAGTTGTATATGAGGGGAAAGTATATATATTTAGGGTGTGATAATTAATGAAAAACAGCATGTGAAGATTTGCAAATCATGGAAATCCTATATTTCATTGAAAACAGTACAAAGACAACATATCACATGTTGAAAATGAGAAATTTTATTGGGGTTTTTTGAAGAATATATGCTCATTTTGAATTTGATGTCAGCAACATGTTTCAGAAAAGTTGGGACAGGGGCAACAAAAGACTGAAAAAGTTGTGTAATGCAAAAAAACCCTAATTATGTTAATTGGCAACAGATCAGTAACATGATTGGGTATAAAAAAAAAGCATCCCAGAGAGGCAGAGTCTCTCCAAAGTAAAGATGGGGAGGGGTTCATCGCTCTGTGAAAACTGCATGGGCAAACAGTGCAACAATATAAGAATAACGTTCCTCAGTGTAAAACTGTAAAGAATTTGGGGATCACATCATTTATGGTCCATAATATCATTAAAAGATTCAGAGAATCTGGAGAAATCTCTGTATGCAAGAGACAAGGCTAAAAACTGACATTGGATGCCTGTGATCTTCAGGCCCTCAGGAGACACTTCATTAAAAGCAGACGCGTGTCTGTAGTGGAAATCACTGTATGGGCTCAGGAACACTTCAGAGAACCATCATCTGTGAAAAAACTTAATTACTGCATCCACAAATGCAAGTTAAAACCAGATATAAATAATATCCAGAAACACCGCCACCTTCTCTGGACTCGAGCTCTTTTACGATGGACTGAGGCAAAGTGGAAAACTGTCCTGAGGTCTGATGAATCAAAAGTAGAAATTCTTTTTAGAAATCATGGACACCATGTCCTCCAGTCTAAAGAGGAGAGGGACCATCCGGCTTGTTATCAGTGCACAGTTCAAAAGCCAGCATCTGTGATAGTATGAGGGGGCATTAGTGCACATGACATGGGTAGCTTCTACATCTGGGAAGGCATCATTAATGCTGAATGATATAAACACATTTCAGAGAAATATGCTGCCATCCAGACAAAATCTTTTTCAGGGAAGTCCTTCCTTCTTTCAGCAAGACAATGCCAAAATGCTTTCTGCATATATTAGAACTGCATGGCTTCTAATCTGTAGTAAAAGAGTCCAAGTGCTAAACTGGCCTGCCTGCAGTCCAGACCTGTCTCCCATTTAAAACATTTAGTGCATTATGAAGCACAAAATATGACAAAGGAGACCCTGAACTGTTGAGCAACTGAAATTGTATATCAGGCAAGAATGGGACAACATTTCTTTTTCAAAACTACAGCAGCTGATCTCCTCGGTTCCCAAATCTCATCTCATCTCATCATCTCTAGCCGCTTTATCCTTCTACAGGGTCGCAGGCAAGCTGGAGCCTATCCCAGCTGACTACGGGCGAAAGGCGGGGTACACCCTGGACAAGTCGCCAGGTCATCACAGGGCTGACACATAGACACAGACAACCATTCACATTCACACCTACGGTCAATTTAGAGTCACCAGTTAACCTAACCTGCATGTCTTTGGACTGTGGGGGAAACCGGAGCACCCGGAGGAAACCCACGCGGACACGGGGAGAACATGCAAACTCCACACAGAAAGGCCCTCGCCAGCCCCGGGGCTCGAACCCAGTACCTTCTTGCTGTGAGGCGACAGCGCTAACCACTACACCACCATGCCACCCCGGTTCCCAAATGTTTTTTCAAAAAATATTTTTCAAAAAACAATAAAATTTCTCAGGTTCAACATTTGATATGTTGTCTTTGTACTATTTTCAATGAAATATAGGGTTTCCATGATTTGCAAATCTTCACATTCTGTTTATATTTACACTTTACACAGCATCCCAACTTTTTTTTGGAATTGGGGTTGTATGATTGAGTGTAATGGTCTGGCAGTATGGTGATACAGAAGGTCACGTTGCTGCATCACAGCTCCAGGCTCCTGTGTGCTGTTTCTCTATGTGTTGTCTCTGTGTCCCTTTGTTTTGTTTTGTTTTCCTTCTGGTGGTGTCCTTTAACTGTACAAATTATTTAGCGCTTGAATCAAAGTGATCACAAAAGTAGAAAAACGTTTACTGAGAAGTAATTTTTACTTGAACTGATCTCATACTAAATTATGGGCATGGCTTTTGAACTCACTTTGCATACACATTTGCAGAAATTGAAACTGATTGAATCTGAAGTATTATGTACGGATTGTTATCAATATTTCTCGTGTTCTGTTGGCTGTAAGAGCTTTTGAAAGATCAAGTGTGTGTGTGTGAACAAGTCAGTAAATCATTCATCTGGGCTTCTGCCAGTTCAGCTGATGAAGGCTGATGGTAGTGCTCTCATCCACTGGAGTGTTACTTCTGGTTGGAAACACTTAAGGTGCTCGGGCTCATTAAGTATAAAAGATAACCCTTTCAAATGATTTTTAGACGTACTTTTAGAGCAATTTTGTAATTACGTGTTTTGTTGGAGCTTTCTAACATGAAATAGGTGAGTAGAATTCTGAGGAAACAAAGGAACAAAAGCTTGCTTGAGTATGTGAGTGAAGGTGTGTGTGTGTATTACGTCACCTGGCTACTCTGACCTGACCGTAGGTGTAAACGTGAGTGTGAACAGCTGTCTGTCCTTTTTTACCTGTTGAATACAAAATTATCGTAAGTCTTAATGATGAAAATGTTCATCAAAATTTGCAACATATCTAAATTAGGTTCTACAATGAATAAACATCTGTCATTTTTAAATCATAAATCTTAAATAATTTCCGTTTGAGAGTACGTTGTGCACATTTTGGCTACTGCTTCTCACCCAAGCATTTTATTTTATTTTTTTCCCTTTTTTTGTGTGTTTGTATGGTTTGATGTTTGTTCTTTGTTTGGATGTTTTGTCCGCAGGTTGTGGTGTAGCTCCAGACCCAGTTTTGGGCGTCAGTTTCCTCAGGCCTTGGTCCGCTATGGGTGATGCCTGTGCTGCTCACTATGGACTGCAGTGAGCTCGTTGCTCTTTTTAACATTGGGGTTGTGCAGTGCTCTGTGAAGCAGTGCAGGCGGTGTGGGACATACCCTCATGTGCCTTTTGGTTTTTTGCTTTTCACACCATTCTGTGTAAACTCTAGAGACTGTTGTATGTGAAAACCCCAGGAGATCAGCAGTTTCCGAAATACTCAAACCAGTCCATCTGGTTCAAACCAACACCCATATCACAGTGAAAGAAAGTCACACTTCACTTTCAGGTCACAGTTTTTCCCATTCTGATGTTTGAACATTGTGAACATTAACTGAAGCTCTTGATTTGTATCTGCATGAAGGGATCGGCTGATTAGAGAATTGCATAAACAGCAGGTGCATGGATGGGTGTTCCTAATAAAATGGCTGGTGAGTATATGCTTGAAAATGTCTGATAAGATGATTTCAAACACTATTGTGCTGTGAGAAATTGTTAAACAGCTAAAAAGAGCCTGTTCAAAAAATCAACTCATAAATTCAGCAGCTTCCACTGAGCCAAATGGAAACTTGGTGAAAAATCACAATCTTCAGGGTGGCATGTTTAGTGAAGAACACCTCGGAACCAGGATCAGCACAGTACAGTGACACTCTGGCCTGATGGATTCAGACTGGGTCTGTATCAGTTGTGGAGATCGGCGGTGTAATTACCAGGAATATGCAGCAGGTGGCGATATTACTTTCAGTTATTTGCTGAGTGTGATGCCAGGAATAATAAAAGATCAGAGTAGAATGGCCATGCCTAATTAAGAGGTACATATGTGCTAAAGCTTTGATTTTTTTTATCAATGTATCTATATTAAAGGGGTCAACTCTCCTTTCCCAGAATCCTTTTCATTGTTTTTGTCTGAAATCATGTAACTAAAACTCCGCTAGCTTTCTGTGCGGCAAAACCTCTGTAAGTTCACTGTTCGTGACCCCTTTGCAACCCATCTCGAACTTTTTCTTCATCTCCGTGTCATGTATGGAGTTTTGAATCAAATGTACCTGATATTTTCTTTCCTTCGTGGCCATCTGTGAGCCGACTCAAAGCCAGTTCTGGTCCGTTACAACAGAATAGCCATACGGAAATGGAATGGATCAGTCGAAAGAATTTAAAATATCATGACTTTGACAAAAATATCTTCAGTTTCATGTTACAATTCATGATCTATGAGTTGAGGATGTGGCCGTGTGGTTGCAGATTGATTTTCAAACAGTGGAGGATCCATGACTGTGAAAATGGTGACTCGCTGCTTGGAGCAGAGGATTCTGGGTAGAGTGAGTCGCCCCTTTAAGAACATACGCAAGGCCTCCTTTCTGAAACCTCTGTGCAAGTGCAAACTGATGCAGTGAAAAAGGTGTAAAAGTTTAACGTACACTTTCTAACTCTTTCTGTTCAGAATTGCGGTGCCAGGTCTTAATTATTTTGACCTTTAAAAGTAGTAAACAGGCACCCTTGTCAGACATAGTGGCTCCCAACTCGTTAGTTGTCAGGGCATGTTACAACATGCCAACTTCAGACACCCTGGCGCCACTGTCCATCACACGCCAACTTCAGACACCCTGGCGCCACTGTCCATCACACGCCAACTTCAGACACCCTGGCGCCACTGTCCATCACACTGTGCTGCGTGGACTATATAAGATGCGCACAAACATCGAGGAAAACACCGCACACATCAGACGGGGACTCCATGCAACACCTGCTTCTCATCAGTGAATATTTGGATCCGTTTCTCTCTTTCTTTCTCGGTTTCATCTCTTTCTTGCTTTCTGTCTTTCTATCGCGGACGTGTCAGGATCCAACGTCCATCATTTGTGCCGTGTGAGCATTCCGTGCGTCCTTGAATGTAAGTTGTTTATTGTTGCGTAGCTACTGTGTTATGTGTGTACTCGTTATCTGTAACTGTTACATGTGGCGGTAAGGCTAGCGAGTATTTCTTCTCCTTTTCTCTCATCCTGTGTCTGTCTATTTTCTTACGTGTTTGTTCTGTTCTGTTCAGTAGCCATGTAATGATAGCGCTTGTTTTCTCGACCACGGTTTGTTACGGGAGCACATTTCATTATTAGCCATTGCCGTGTTGGGAGTGTAGTGGTGGTATGTACAGTTCATAACCGCGCCACATATTCTAACCTTCTATGCGCAATACAGCGCGGGGCAGCGCTTAAAGGAGCCATGCTCCCCTTCATTCAGCCGACACACTCTGTGTCTTCATGCGGGTGTGACTCGCTGTAAGCAGTTGCACCACGCACCTTGGTAATGATAGCTGCTGTAGGCAGCTATCCTCATCCCCCGTGTACGTTGTACACATTGTACATATTGTGTACATATCGTGTATATAGTCAGTATCTAGTGTGTTGTGTTATTTATTATGGGGTGTAAATAGCATTCATTGGGCTTTACATTGTTTTACTTATATAGTATTCATTTGTGTGTTTTACATTTGTATTACATTGTATATAGTTATTATTCATTTGCGTTAATATATATTTAATGCGATGTGTATTTGTATTTATATCATTGTCATTATTTACATTATTGCTTGTGTGTATATTATTGCTCATGTCTTGTTGTATTTGTATTTTATTCTGTTTTCTAGTAAAACCACGGTTTACACGGTTTCTCGTGAGTGGACATCCATTAATTCCTGTTCTAACCGGACAGCCTGTGTAGCTTGCTGTATACCCGATCCAGTGTCCCCCTTATACAGTCCTTTACCCTGTCCATCACCGGACACCCATTTTTATATGGTCCTTCGAGCCGGATACAGCATTCTACACAGTCAGGATGTCCACTCATGATGGCAGTGCCCGTCCTCGCCGTGAGCACCACCACCCCAGGCACCTGGATGACTACGTGGTGACCCAGGCTCAGCGACGGCTGCCACAGGACGGCGCACACACCCAGGATGATTCTTCCCATGTGGGAGACAGCAGGCCCCGGGAGCCATCACACACTCCCCCTGCTGGGCAGACTCCCCTGGACACGTCAGCAGCTATCCTCCTCGCCCTTCAGCAGATACGGGAGGACAATCGGCAGCTGCAGCGGGATGTGCAGTACCTGTTGCAACAACAACACTATGCATCACCTCCACGCACTCCAGCGAGGGCCATCCAGGTTCCAGCCGTCACGCCTGGAACCCCCCCCGCAGTCTCATCATCACCACTGCAGCATGACAGAACATACAGCCCTGCTGACTCAACCAGTGGACATCGCCGCGCCCCGGTGGCAGAGCAGTCGTCACCTCTACCTCGGCCACACATCGCAGGAGCTGAGGCAGCGACGTCCACACCGCCACACGGAGGAGCTCCCCATCTGCCAACACTACTGACGGCAGAGCTGACAGAGCACCTGAGGAGCATGAATCTGCCACGGGGTCACTCATTCACGTCGTCCTCACCCTTTCCTGCCACCCCACAGTACTCAGCGCCATTCAGCCCATGGCGCCCTTCGTCTGCTCAGAGACAGCGGACGTCATCACCGGTGTCGGCCGGTCAGAGGGCAGTGGCACCAGATCATCACAGGCTGTCACCTGTCCCACAGCGACTGACATCTCTTCCCCCTCAGGAGCTGACCTACCGCGGGCCCAAGATGAGAATCCCAGCGTTCACCGAGGACGACCCACGGCAGTTCAACAGGATGCAGCTGGCGCTCGACAACGTCCTACCACCCGACGCGACAGAGCGCTTCAAATATCAGATCCTGCTGGACCACCTGAAGCTAGAGGATGCTGTCCTGGTAGCGGATGCTTACTGCCACAGTAGCTATCCCTACAGTGATACGATGGCAGCCCTCACGAAGCTCTTTGGGCAGCCCCGCAAACTGGCACTCAGGCAGATCAACCAGGTCCTGGCTGAGCCCCCTGTCAGGAGCGGTGACCAGAGAGGCTTCAGGAACTTCGCCCTGAAGGTGCAGTCCTTGGTGGGGATGCTGGATAAGATGGGGACCCAGGAACAGCTTGAGCTACGGTGTGGTTCGCATGTGTCTCGGTTGCTGCCCAAGCTGCCTCACGAGCTGCGTACTGCCTTCAGGCGGTACATCGACCCAGACCGTGTGCCTGTCCCCACACTCCTGGACTTCGCCGCATGGTTACAGCACGAGGTTGGTGTGCAGCTGGACGAGACCAACGACCCGCCAAAGGCAACAGCGACCCAGGCAGAGCGGCAGCGGAGCACCAGAGGCAAGCAGCCGGCAGCCACACGCTCCACCACGGTCCTGCTGGTAGACCCCCCAACCAAGTCAGCTCAGCAGCCATCAAAGTCAGCTCCACGCACACCCGCCAAGGTGGAGCCTCCAAAGAAGTACTGCCCCTTCTGCAACAGCACGGAGCACTACTTCAACCAGTGCACTGCGTTCAAGAGTATGTCACTGGAACCGAGGCTCCAGTGGATCAAGACCGGGAAGAAGTGCTGGAGGTGTGGACGCGACCATCAAGCAGCTCAGTGCTACCTCAAGGCACGGTGCCCGAAGTGCAATCGCCTGCACCTCGAGGTACTGCATGAGGTGAATGCACAAAGCAGGCCGGAGACTGCGACACTGTCTTCACCCAGCCAGCCATCCACCTACTACCTCGACCCAGCACGGAGAGGTAGTTGTGTGCTGCTGAAGATGGTGAAGGTGCTCCTTCATTACGGGGGCAAGAAGATGGAGACCTACGCCATCCTCGATGACGGGTCAGAGCGCACCATGCTCCTCCCCCAAGCAGCGCAGCAGCTTGGCCTCAAAGGACAGAGTGAGAACCTGGCCCTCCGCACCATCCGTCATGACATCAGAACGGTGCCAGGGAGGTCAGTGTCCTTCTCTGTGTCATCCCTCAGTCAACCGCAGCAGCGGTACAAGATACAGCGGGCTTTCACATCACCCGAACTGGGACTGTCCCCTCATTCACACCCAGTTGAGGCTCTCCAAAAGACCTACCGCCACCTCAGGGGGCTGCCTCTTCACTCTTTTACTCAGGCCCGTCCGCTGCTCCTCATTGGGTCGGACTACCCAGACCTCCTCATCCCCATCGAGCCTGTGCACATAGGCCCACCAGGTGGACCCATTGCCCTGAAGACACGCCTTGGGTGGACACTTCAAGGCCCCGCCAAGGCTGTCAAGCGTCGGTCTTCCACCCCAGCGTGCCTGTTCATCAGTGCACCGTCACCATCAGTGGAGCTGCTGCAGGACGCCACCGAGCTGCGGAAGTCCCAGTTCTGCGGCCACATCACCGTGACCTCTGACCCTGCGTTGCCTGATGCAGGGAACTTCAGTCAATATCCAGAGCTGCTGGAGGCCACAGTCAGAGCGCGTCACGGGGCGGCCACATCCGCCATCACAGCTGAGGACTACAGGCAAGCGGAGATGGCACTCCTCAGGAAGGCACAGAGTGACTCCTTCCCCGAAGACCTCACCCTGCTCTCAGCGGGGAAGCCAGTCTCCACTGACAGCAGGATCCTCACATTGTCCCCGGAGTACGACGCTGAGACACAGCTGATCCGGGTCGGAGGTCGTCTGCGCAGGTGTGACATGGTTGAGGAGGAGACTCTACACCCCATCCTGCTTGACCCTCAGCACCCCATCACACAGCTCATCATCCGAGACTTCGACAGCCACCTGGCGCACCCAGGACCAGAGCGAGTGTTTGCTGAGCTGCGCCGGCGGTACTGGATCGTGCGTGGGAGAGCGGCTGTCAAGAAACATCAGCACAGCTGTCCAGAGTGTCAGAAGTGGCGAGGCACACCAGTGATCCCCAGAATGGCTGACTTGCCACCATCAAGTCTGCGCTTGCACAAGCCAGCCTTCTATTCCACTGGAATGGATTGTTTCGGGCCGTACCTCATCAAAATCGGCCGACGCACTGAGAAACGGTGGGGCATCGTTTTCAAGTGCCTGACAATCCATGCAGTGCATCTAGACCTCCTCACCAGCATGGACACTGATGCTTTCTTGATGGCCCTGCGGCGCTTCATCGCACGCCGAGGGAAGCCACATGAGCTGCTCTCCGACCAAGGCACCAATTTCAGAGGGGGTCAGTCTGAACTGCAGGAGACGTTCAAAGCCCTCAGCCCAGAGCTACAGTCCCACTTAGCCAGTCAACAGATTGACTTCAAGTTCAATCCTCCACATGCTCCGCACTTCGGTGGTTCCTGGGAACGGGAGATCCGTTCCATCAAAGCTGCCCTACACACTACACTCGATGCACAGACAGTCACTGAGGAGGTGTTGAGGACAGTGCTGATCGAGGTGGAAAGCATCATCAACTCCAAGCCCTTGGGTTACACCTCGTCAGACATCGCAGATCCAGATCCCATCACTCCAAACATGCTGCTGATGGGGCGGCACGACCCCTCCATACCACAAGTGGTCTACACCGACTCCGACATCCTGAGCAGGCGCAGGTGGAGACAGTGCCAGGCCCTTGCGGACCAATTCTGGGCTAAGTTCATCAGGAACTACCTGCCCTCTCTTCAAACCCGCTCCAAGTGGCAACGAGACCGGGAGGACCTCATCGTTGACAGCATCGTGATGATTGTCGACCCTCAACTCCCACGTGCCCTGTGGCCTGTGGGCAAGGTCACTGCTGTCATCCCTGGAGCAGATGGCAGGGTACGTACTGCACAGGTGCAGGTCAAGGACCGGACCTACACACGCCCAGTCTCACGCCTGGTGAGACTCCCTTCACTCCCTCAGGACACCTCTGCCTGACATCATGGACACAACTTTGTTCCACAAAGTTGGGGGCGGCTGTTCAGAATTGCGGTGCCAGGTCTTAATTATTTTGACCTTTAAAAGTAGTAAACAGGCACCCTTGTCAGACATAGTGGCTCCCAACTCGTTAGTTGTCAGGGCATGTTACAACATGCCAACTTCAGACACCCTGGCGCCACTGTCCATCACACGCCAACTTCAGACACCCTGGCGCCACTGTCCATCACACTGTGCTGCGTGGACTATATAAGATGCGCACAAACATCGAGGAAAACACCGCACACATCAGACGGGGACTCCATGCAACACCTGCTTCTCATCAGTGAATATTTGGATCCGTTTCTCTCTTTCTTTCTCGGTTTCATCTCTTTCTTGCTTTCTGTCTTTCTATCGCGGACGTGTCAGGATCCAACGTCCATCATTTGTGCCGTGTGAGCATTCCGTGCGTCCTTGAATGTAAGTTGTTTATTGTTGCGTAGCTACTGTGTTATGTGTGTACTCGTTATCTGTAACTGTTACATGTGGCGGTAAGGCTAGCGAGTATTTCTTCTCCTTTTCTCTCATCCTGTGTCTGTCTATTTTCTTACGTGTTTGTTCTGTTCTGTTCAGTAGCCATGTAATGATAGCGCTTGTTTTCTCGACCACGGTTTGTTACGGGAGCACATTTCATTATTAGCCATTGCCGTGTTGGGAGTGTAGTGGTGGTATGTACAGTTCATAATCGCGCCACATATTCTAACCTTCTATGCGCAATACAGCGCGGGGCAGCGCTTAAAGGAGCCACGCTCCCCTTCATTCAGCCGACACACTCTGTGTCTTCATGCGGGTGTGACTCGCTGTAAGCAGTTGCACCACGCACCTTGGTAATGATAGCTGCTGTAGGCAGCTATCCTCATCCTCCGTGTACGTTGTACACATTGTACATATTGTGTACATATCGTGTATATAGTCAGTATCTAGTGTGTTGTGTTATTTATTATGGGGTGTAAATAGCATTCATTGGGCTTTACATTGTTTTACTTATATAGTATTCATTTGTGTGTTTTACATTTGTATTACATTGTATATAGTTATTATTCATTTGCGTTAATATATATTTAATGCGATGTGTATTTGTATTTATATCATTGTCATTATTTACATTATTGCTTGTGTGTATATTATTGCTCATGTCTTGTTGTATTTGTATTTTATTCTGTTTTCTAGTAAAACCACGGTTTACACGGTTTCTCGTGAGTGGACATCCATTAATTCCTGTTCTAACCGGACAGCCTGTGTAGCTTGCTGTATACCCGATCCAGTGTCCCTCTTATACAGTCCTTTACCCTGTCCATCACCAGACACCCATTTTTATACTTTCGTTTTTTCTTTAATGTTAATTTTCTTCCTCGTTCATGCATTTTCACTTCACTTCGTATGTACAATTGAGTTTCCCTTTAAAAAAAAGAAATAAAAGAGAAAGAACGGTGATGGAATGATGAAAACAGACTGATAATTACAGTGACAAAACATTTTTTAAAAAACTTTTTGGGGGAAATTCTCTGTCATTTTAATAAATTGTGACTTTGAGTATGAATTGGACATTTAATAAATTGTTAAACAAACAAACATTATCTGTAGCTGCTTATCCTGTGCAGGGTCGTGGGTGAGCTGGAGCCTATCCCAGCTGACTATGGGCGAGAGGCGGGGTACACCCTGGACATGTTGCCAGGTCATTGCAGGACAAACCAACAAATAAATAAATAAATAAATAAAATTTTAGAGCCATGGTTTTTTTTAAGTTATTAATTTGTTCTCATGTCATATATTCCACCATCACTCTCTAATCTCTCTCTCTGTCTGTCTGTCTTTTTCTCTCTCATTGTCTCTCTCTCTCTGTCTGTCTTTCTTTCTGTCTGTTGCTCTGTCTGTCTGTCTCTCTCTATCTGTCTCTCTCACACTCTCTGTCTGTCTCCCTGTCTCTCTCACTCTCTGTCTCGCTCTCTGTTTCTGTCTGTCTCCCTGTCTCACTCTCTGTCTGTCTTTTTCGCTCTCATTGTCTGTCTGTCTGTCTGTCTGTCTGTCTGTTGCTCTGTCTGTTTGTCTCTCTCTCTGTCTGTCTCTCTTTCTCTGTCTCTCTCTCTTTCACTCTGTCTCTCTCACTCTGTCTCTCTCTCTCTGTCTATGTCTGTCTCCCTGTCTCTCTCTCTGTCTTTTTCTCTCTCATTGTCTCTCTCTGTCTGTCTGTCTCTCTCTTTCTGTCTGTCTGTCTCTGTCTCTCTCTTTTGCTCTGTCTGTCTCCCTGTCTCTCTCACTCTGTCTGTCTCTCTCTGTCTCTGTCTGTCTCCCTGTCTCTCTCACTCTGTCTCTCTCTCTGTCTCTCTCTCTCACACTCTGTCTGTCTGTCTTTCTCTCTCTCATTGTCTGTGTCTCTTTCTCTCTGTCTGTCTGTCTCTCTTTCTGTCTGTTGCTCTGTCTGTCTGTTTGTCTCTCTCTCTGTCTCTCTCTCTCTCTCTCTCTCTCTGTCTCTCTCTTTCACTCTGTCTGTCTCCCTGTCTCTCTCACTCTCTCTGTCTCTCTCCCTGTCTCTCTCACTCTGTCTCTCTCTCTGTCTCTCTCTCACACTCTGTCTCTGTCTGTCTGTCTGTCTTTTTCTCTCTCATTGTCTGTCTCTCTCTCTCTGTCTGTCTGTCTCTCTCTCTGTCTGTCTCCCTCTTCTCTCTCACTCTCTGTCTGTCTCCCTCTCTCTCTCTCTCATACACTCTCTCTGTCTCTCTCACACTCTTTGTATGTCTGTCTGTTTGTCTGTCAAGGAGATCTGTATGCTGCTATTTTAGACCCACTAATATCATTTATTATCAGGGCTTTGAACCGGTTCAAGGAACGAAAACGAAAACCGGGAACTTTTTCTATTTCACATGGAACAGAAACGAAACCAGAAACTTTATTATTTTTTATGTTCCGGAACAGAAACGCTTATTAAAAATAATGGTAACCGGTTAATACCGGTTTTTATTTCGTTCTTCAAAGTTTCTGTAGCCTACAAATAGTCATTCTTCTCCTGCGCAAGTTTCTATGACCCGCTGGGGTTCACTTCCTGTGTGACGTTCGCTGACTGAATGGAGAGAGCGGGAAGGTGGACTGCTAGTGAGTAAGTGCATTACTGAGTGTCTGAGCAAAGAAGAGCCTGAACGATGCAACCTCCCTAATGGCTGTTTGTAAAAATGTATCAGTTGTTGCCCTTCCCACGGGAATCATCGCGGGCTCGAGAGACGAGACCTGACGAGTTAGTTCGTTGGTAGCAGAACAAAATGTCTGGACACAAATTGGGTTTTCAGAAAAGGAAAGAAAATAAACGGAGGGTTGAAAATACAAAAAAGGAGGCAGAAAATGCAAAACGAGTTTTAAGGTAGGACAAATGGTTAGTTTTCTGAGGCAGCCCGCCGTGGCTGCCTGCAGGCTTATTTATTATAGCCCATTTAGTTAAAATAGTTGATATAAAATGTTTATAGTTATAGTTATGTGATGGTTGTCCTGATTTAGACTGGTGTTTTTTTTTTTTGGGGGGGGGGGGGGGGGGGGGGGGGGTTGCGCGATGTTGCACCCGGGTCCAGATTAGGGCAGAACCGGCCCTGGCTACATTTCAGGTGTAGTTTGTTTTATGAATGTATGTACTTGCATAGATGTGTACTTGGTCTTCCAATATGGCGCCTAACAAAATCTCGCGGCGCGGTGACGTCATGCAGTAGCCCTCTATAGGGCCTGACTAGCCTTTGGTAACACACTAAACGAATTATCTTTCATTTTTGGCACTTTTTCTGTTTGTGTAGATGGGAAGACATACTGAGAATCCAAATCACCAACATTTGAAATAATAATTGTTTTGAATTATTTCTTGTCTTATTTAATGAAGGTTGTAATAGAATTAGCCTACATTTGGCTTAAGCTGGATGAGACAGAGAGATAATTTTATAGCCATTTGTTAAACAGCTGACAGGGAACGTAATTAACCGTTCTGGGAACGAAATCTTTTTGTTCTAACCGGTTCGGGAACGTCTATTTAATGGTGGAACCCAAAACCGGAAACGTTAAAATTCCGTTTCTGTTCGGAACGAACCAATAGGAAAAAAATTCCGGTTCAAAGCCCTGTTTATTATATCCCATTATGCGCCATATGGACTTTGATTTTTTGATTTGAATATCATTTAATTCCTATTAAATCGTTTAAATCAGCTGTCTGCAGAAGTCAGAGCATTTAGATCTATGTGGCTCATCAGACATTTCAGACCACAGCTCTGACCTTTCAGTCTGATTGCATGCATTAAGATCGTGTGTTTCAAACAGACTGACCAAGAGGCAGCATCAGCTGAAATACAAACACAAAAACACACAGCAAGTAGATGCCTTTACTAACAAAATATACAGAGAGATTTTGGTAAAAACACAGATATAGGCCGAATCCCATTTCACCCCTTGGACCAACCCCTTGGCCCTTCCCCTCCATTTTGCGCGTTCACGTGAAGGGGTAGGGGTATCCCAATCCCAGTTAACGCGGAGGGGTAGGGGAAGGGGTAGGGCTTCTGTACCCCTCCAAACGGAGATTTTCCTGGAGCTGACTCCGAACGAAGGGGTTTGAGTGATTTCCCACAATGCCATGCGGATTTCAGCGAGATTTCATGTGGATTTCAGAAAGATGGCGGTTCCCGCGGCGAAAGATTGTCATAAATGTATTTTCTCCATTATTTACGTGTTTTAAGTTGTTATCCAGAGGAAACACGCCGCTTGATTCGCTTTCGAGCTGAGAATGAGCAGCGATTTCTGAAATCCAAGCTGCTGCTAAAAAGCTTTGGGAGTGAGTATTGTTTTCGGTTGCTTGACTGCGTACGTTTTGTTCTGTTATTCTCGCTTTTATTGTTTACATGAGTGTTCTGACACCTCATTCTGTCGGATGTGGTGCACGAAGCGCCAAAGATATCCCATTCAGTGGTGTTAGTTAACAAATCACACCCTGCCAGCAGAGATCTCTGGTTCTGGCTCTGACTGTAGCGGCTGGTCGCAGCCAATGACGCATTTGGTCGCGTTTTGCTAACGTAAACGCTGACGGAGGTACGCGATGACGTATGCGATCGTTGAAGGGCTATCCCAATACGTAGGGGTTGAATTTCAAGCCCTATCCCTTGTAGCTCAGTTTCAAGGGGAAGGGCCAAGGGGAAGGGGGAGGGGGAGGAGTAGAAATTAGAATTGGGATTGGGCCATAGTGAGGACATTACATGATTGTGTGAAGATATGAAGTTTATCAAGTCCCAAAATTTATCAAAACAATTCATCGATTTCTTCATGAGTGACATATAGAGATTTATGTCACAGTTTTAGTTCTCCATGTCCCGGATGGAAAACTGCTGAAAATGTTAACGCTAACGCCTTTCTGTTTTAGTCAGCATGAAGTTTTTCAGCAGTTTGTGCTCCAGTAGCTCTTCTGTGGGATTGGACCATATGGGCTATGATGCGAATCAATGAGCCTTCGACACCTATGACCCTGTCGCCGGTTCACCAGTTGTCCTTTGGCTCCTTGGACCACTTTTGTTTGGTACTAACCACTGCAGACCGGGAACACCCCACAAGATGTGGCATTTTCGAGATACTCAGACAGACTCAGTCATCACAGTTTGTCAAAGTCACTCAGATCCTTACGCTTGCCCATTTTTCCTGCTTCCAACACATCAACTTCAAGAACTGACTGTTCTAATAAAATATTTATAAAAATAAATATAACACTGAAAGGGTAACAGAAGGGAAATCTTATGGTGTTAGAAAGCTGCCAAAATGTTTTACAAATGCCCTATGATTTGCATATATGCATTACAAATACATATCAAGTTATACGGTTTCCCTGTATTTTGTACGGGAAAATGCCATTTTTTGGCTAATACGGCATACACTGATTTTCATATGGGAAAATTACGTTTTGTATCAGAGATTTTTTCCGTTACTCCCAGAAAATTTTCTTAGCATCCACCATTTATTTTTTCAAATGCGCATGCCCAATGAAACGGAACTATTTTCGATTTATGTGGTTTTATAGTTGCACGTGGTTTTCTCGGTCATTTAAGTACATTGGCTCGGACTGCTCAGACTTCTGTGATGGCTGCAGAAGTTATGTTCTGCCAATTTCTCATGGAACACAACATCCACCCAACTGTGGCAGACCATTTTTCACAACTAGCAGAAAAAAAAAGTTTCTCAATTCAAAGACTGCACAGGTAAGCATTTGTGGGTTTTTTATTTATTTATTTATTTTAATTTTTACTGTTTGCATGTAGGAAAGCTTCCTCCATTATCATGATAATTTAGGAAGGTGATACTGGAAGTCACTGTTTATACAACGGCAACTGTAGTTACCCGACAATTTCTGGTTTCGCTTCCTTAAACATTTTAATTGCTGATAGACAGTAGACACAGATGACCAACACTCGTTACTACCATCAGTCGTCAGTAAACTGGAAAAGTATTGAATGAAGAGTAATGGTGGTAACTACCATTGGTAACCTGTCTCTAAAATGTGTAGTAGGGGACGGAAGCAATTTAACACCATCTACATGTTTGCCGTGCTCTGATTTTCTTTTATTGACCAGGAAAATGATAGATGTATATTGGGGAATGGTCTTGGATGTAAAAACTGCTCTGGGTGTTGCCAGGTTTCCAATGCTGAAACAACTTTTTACTGCTTTGCTGTGCCTCCCACATAGCAATGCAGATAGTGAGAGGGCTTTTTCATTGGTTAGGAAAATTCATACAGAGTACAGAAAAAATCTGGCTGCAGACACATTAACTGCATATCTGCAAATTAAAATGAAGTGTGATGAGGAGCTACAACTGCCACCCAAGCAGTGATATTATAGCGAGTGCCAAATCTGCAACATCTTTGTACAACAAAGAACGCTCCAAAAAGGAATAAGATTTAAATTCTTATTATAAATTACTGGGAAGATTTTCAATTTAACGTCATAATTTATTAATATTTTCACTTATCCTTGTTTGCATAATATACATGATGTGGTTCAGTCATCTTTAGTTGGATCTAACACTGTTTGTGGTGTCAACACTTTTTTCTCAAATGGAACTTTTACTAACCTTCATTTACTGTTTGACATGATTATATATAATTTATTACATGTAACCTACAATTTTAATTAACATACCTACTTAGTACTGCTGTTATATTTCAAGTAATTTTCTTTGGTGGAATGTAATATTATCAGTGATGTCAACACTTGCCAAATAGAACCTTGCGTAATTTTTATGAACTACTGTATTTAATATTAATACATTTTATTTGCAAAATTTACATCAATAATTCTGGTATTACTGATACATTGTATATTAAATAATTAAGTTTATAGTTCAGTCATTCTCTCAAGTAGATAATTGTTTACTTGACTGTACATATAGTCCTTTTTAATTCAGTTGTTTTCTCTGGGATCTAAAATGTCTTTTTATTCAGTACATGCTTATTTGATCCCTTTAACTTGATGCAGTGTGATAAATATGCCTATTACAATAGGAGTGTATAATGTGGAATAAAAAAATCAGTGCTTTGGATTATATATTGGAATTTTTTCTTGTGTATAAGGGCTCCTGGGTGTATGTAAGGGAAAAGTACAGATTTTGTAAGGGCATGGGTAACTAAAGGTTGACATGTATGCAATCAGGTGAATTTTTTTCCCAAGAGAAGGTATTAAAAAGGTTATGTTTTGAGTCAGACCTGAACCAAAAGATTTTACCAATAATAATAATAAAAAAAATCTAATATGCATTATTTAGTTGTACCGCATTTCATAAAATGAAACAAGTGGAAACGGTTGGAATAAATGCAGCACCTGTTGCGTGTAATGTGGCAGCGGCGCATTTGCCAGCACTGGAGGGTAAAGTGGTAAAAATACAGACTCACAAATTATATCTGTAATTGAGTTTGAAGAGTGAAGCGCAGCGAGAACAAGTGCCAAGTTTGTTCTGCTGAGGAGGACATCCTGACATGTTTCCTTCGTTTTACATCACTCCCTCATCTCTCCATCGCTACAAGCTTGCGTCCTGCATCGCAGTGATAATCAGACACATCAGGGCTCCAAACCTCTCGAACGCTCCTCTTTCCTTTGATTACTACTGAATAAGAAGCACGTGGTCATAAAAAGGAAAACAACACAGGTAGCATTTCGAGCTGTATGATGAAACATAGTTTAACAACAACAACAACAAAATTCATGTACACTTTCACTTAGTGGAGTTAAAGTACATGGTGTGCTCGTTTAGCGCCACATGGAATCTCCAAGGCTAATGTCGCTAACAGATATGAGAAAGTTACAGCAGATAGTTTAACCGCTGTTCGGCTCAGGAGCTGTTTCTAAATAAATAAACTGCTTTATAAAGTTGAAATCCATATTTTAAAAGCAACCTGGGAAATTGAACACACAACCTGTTTTAGTGAGTTAGCAGGAACATAGCATAGCATAACATCCGTCCATTATCCATAACCGCTTATTCTGTGCAGGGTCGTGGACAAGCTGGATCCTATCCCAGCTGACTATTGCCGCTTTTCCACTACAAACGCGGCTGAGTCGGGCTGAGCCGTGCCGTGCTGAGTCGAAGCTGAGTGGGGCTGTTGGAGATGCATTTCGACTACAACCGCGCTAAACCGTGCTGGCTGGAAGTGGGTGGACACATTGGGTGGAGTTAGCGAAAGTGGGTGGACGTCAGGTGATGTCGTTAAGCAGCGCAAACAGTGACATCAGTGAGCTTTTAAGCGGTAGTCTCACGACCCGAATAGTAAACAATAAACATGGAGGACATGAAGTCGTTAGTGTTGCTGGTCTTGGTGCTGTGGCTTGTTGTCACCGACAACGCGGACAGATACTGGCAAGAGCGTATAGATGAGGCGAGGCGCATAAGGCTTCAGAAATTCTCGTAATTCGTAATTCTTCTCCTTCCGGGTTTGCGGTGTTTACAGATCCCAGTGTGCTCGCGGGGCGTGTGTGGGCATGTGAGGACACTCCTCCTCACCAATCAGCGCACAGGGGAGTGTCTGCTCACGCCCCCAGCCTCACTCAGCTCGGTTTGGCTCGCTTCAGCCCCACTCCAAAACCGTGCGAGTTTTAGGGGCTAAGCAGGGCTGAAGCGAGCTGAGTCGTGCTGGTTTTTGGTAGTCGAAACGCGAGCCGTGTCGGGCTGAAGTGAGCTGAAGCGAGCTGAAAAAGGGTAGTGGAAAAGGGCCATATGGGTGAGAGACGGGGTACACCCTGGACAAGTCACCAGATCATCGCAGGGCTGACACACAGAGACAAACAACCATTCAAACTCACATTCACACCTACGGTCAATTTAGAGTCACCAGTTAACCTAACCTGAATGTTTTTGGACTGTGGGGGAAACCGGAGCACCCAGAGGAAACCCCTGCAGACACGGGGAGAACTTGCAAACTCCGCACAGAAAGGCCCCCGTCGGCCGCTGGGCTTGGACCCAGAACCTTCTTGCTATGAGGCAGCAGTGCTAACCACTACACTACCATGCCAAGATGTAGTCCGGAGCAGCCATGTTTGGATGCCGGTCCGACCATTGATCTTCTGCATTGTTACTGACACCAACAAGGCACTGGAATCCCTCTGGACATTATGAATATTTCAATATGAAAATATTCAATGTGTTTTGGGCTGGACTTTTATTTTAACTATGTTGTGCTATAGCACAACATAGTTAAAATAAAAGTCCAGCCCAAAACACATTGAATATTTTCATATTGAAATATTCATAATGTCCAGAGGGATTCCAGTGCCTTGTTGGTGTCAGTAACAATGCAGAAGATCAATGGTCAGACCGGCATCCAAACATGGCTGCTCCGGACTACATCTTCCAAATGCCACAGCACCCCGCTTCTCCTGAATTCTACAAGCGCACCTGTTCCGCATGACAAATTACTGCTCTACTTAAGCTCTGCAAACACTCACCTCTGTGCAAAGTATTGTTCTGTGTCCCCATACCTGATCATACCGAGCCTTCTTATTATTCTGCCTGATGACTAATGCTTTGACTTTTGCTTACTTTTATTCCTGACTACAACTACTCGCCTGCCCTCTGACATTCTGTTAGCAAATCAACCGACCCTTGCCCGACCCTGACCATGCCTTCTGCTTTGTGATTTGGATTCAGACTACAGTTTGCAATGCACCTGCTCTCCCCTACGCCTGCATATGTAAGTGCCTGCACCCTGACAGTTGGTCAGAGCTGTATTGCTATTAATGCTAGCACAGATGCAATAGTGTTTAAAGGTGCTGACTGCAAAGTCATATGAAATTCCATCCATCCATTATCTATAGCCGCTTATCCTGTACAGGGTCGCAGGCAAGCTGGAGCCTATTCCAGCTGATTATGGGTGAGAGGCAGGGTACACCTTGGACAAGTCACCAGGTCATCGCTGGGCCCATATGAAATTCCATCCATCCATTTTCTTCTGCTTATCCAAAGTTGGGTTGTGGTGGCAGCAGGCTAAGCAGAGTATTCCAGACATCATTCACCCCAGCAACGCTGCCCAGTTCCTCCTGGGGGATCCCAAGGCGCTCCCAGGCCAGATGAGATATATAATCTCTCCAGTGTGTTCTGGGTCTACCCCGAGGTCTCCTCCCAGTTGGATGTGCCTGGAAAACCTCCAAAGGAAGGTGCCCAGGAGGCATCCTAATCAGATGCCCGAACCACCTCAGCTGACTCCTTTCGACATGATGGAGCAGTGTTGAAGTCTAGGCTGAAAACATATCTGTTTAATCAAGCCTTTTGTTAATAGTTTTATGAGGTAAAAGAGTAGATCTGGATGGTCCTCAGGCATAGAGTGTTCTGGTAAACTGGGATGTATGGATGCTGTCCCCCCCCCCCCCCACTTGCTCACTTGGGTTTGTTGACAGTGTAGTCACTGCTGCTTTATGTCCCAGGGCTCCCACATGTCTGTGTTACCTTCTGGCTCTCCCCTTTTAGTTATGCTGTCAGAGTTAGTCTTGCCGGAGTCCCTGCTTGCACTCAGCGCAAAGCGTATCCTGTTCTTACTCTTTAGGTGATATTGGGCATACCTAACAACCTGTGCCCCCCCCAACTCTTCCCTCTGTCTGTCCCTCTCTGTTGAGTTACATATCAATCCCGAGACATCAATGGTGCTGACCTCTTCTGCTCCTCAGACCTGCCTGATCCATCCTGATGCCCTACATCTGGCTGAAGCCTCATATCATTGCTCCTGTGGAGGATGGGACCATATGGACAGTCAAGAGTCGCACTTGGAAGATGGCTCTGGACACTTACAGTAATACATTTATGTCTGAGGACTACAGTTGACTTGCTAACTTTAGGACTGCGGTTTATAAATGTGTGTGTGTGTGTGTGTGTGTGTATTCCTTGAGCATTGCATTGATTAAATTAGACAAAGACTTTGCTATTTATTTATTTATTTATTTATTTATTTATTTAAACCTCATGATCCAGATGAGGTTACATCACAGCTGACTGACAGATGAAATTCAAATCACATAAAACTCACATTTTATTTTACAAAGAAAGTGAAGGTGCGGATTTTGCCAACACATACTCTGATCACAGTCCCTGTACTTGTCAGGTTCACATCTGAACAATGTTAATGTTATGAGATAAAGTGTGTTCTGGCTCCCTCCTGTGGTGTTTATATGTGTGTGTGTGTGTGTGTGTATCACAGCACTGAGCTTGAGTAGATGACAGTGTGACAGCAGAGATGAGAGGAAGGACGAGCCGAGTTGTGGATGAAACAGGAAACGGAGACATGTTTGACCACATGCTGCTACTACACGGAGAACTGCAGAAGAACAAGAGCAAGGATGACCATAACACACAGCATCTTCTTCTAGATGTGGGGTTTTGTTTTCACACAGCAGCAATTCAAAACTGCAACATTACAATACATTAATGGCATTTACAAGATGCTGTTATCCAGAGCGACATACAACATACCCAGAATAGTCTGGGGGGCAGTTCTGCTATTCCTGCTACTCCAGGGAATGGAACCTGCAACCTTTTGGTCCCAAAGCTGCTTCTCTAACAATTAGGCCATGGCTTCCCAGCATTTATGAATGCATTCCACAGACAAACAACACGTTTTACTGTCCAGAGCAGACTTCACTTCTCCTGAAGCTGCCTTGGAGCAGGATGGGATTTTCAAAGCAGAGAAAAAAAGCGATGTTTGTACAAATTCCTTTAGATGAAAGTTGATATATGTTTTCATGGTCATGCTACAAGCAGAACAAAAGATCACTGTATTTTTATGATGATCAGCGTCTGGGTCCTGTTTCTAATCCAACACTCATCATGTCTGATCTAAGAGTTAGTCACGGTGAGGAAACCTATCAAGAGGTTTGAAAGCTTGATCAGCTGCTGATTGGCTAATTAACTGGCGAGGAAACCTGGAGAGACTGATACAACTTTTCATCATCATAAAGCTTGTTCAGGATTTATTGAGAGGAAGTTCCCACTAGGGACGTCCCCCGAAAACTACATTCCTTCAAGGGCTTGTTTTTTCCTGTTTGTATTTGCATCATCAATAGGAATGCTTAAGTGATGTAATCTGGCTCAGCTAGCTAGCATGAAGTTAGCAGGAAATGCTAGTGAAGATTTTTATATTGTGCTTAGACACGTCAAAATGATGCTGTATTTCCTCCATCGTGTATACTCTCAATAAAATCTGGACTTCACTGTCGGTCCATTTCTCTGGGTTTTTTTTTTCTTTTAATGTTGACAAAAAGCAGGAGGCTGAACTGGAGGTAACAGAGTTGAAGATGCTGAGATGTTCACTGTGAGTGACCAAGTTGGACAGAATGAGAAACAAGAAGGTATATTAGAGGGACAGGACATGTAGGACGGCTTGGAGACAAAGTGAGAGAGGTGAGACTGAGTTGGTTTGGCCACATACAGAGGAGAGATCCAGGGTATATTGGGAAAAGAATGCTGGAGATGAAGTTGTCAGGTAGAAGGAAAAGCAGAAGAGCAAAGATGAGATTATGGATGAGGTGAAGGAGGACATGAAGACAGTTGGTGTGATAGAAGAAGATATGGAGGACAGGAGGAGATGGGGGGACATTATCCCTAATGGGAACAGCTGAAAGAAGAAGAAGATTTTAGACAGATTTTAGAAGATTTAAGACAGATTTTTTTTTTTATGGCGGTTGCTGGTGCTCCATTGGCTCATGTTCAACCAATTGAAGACATTTACATCACTCATGGTTCCTCTTGTGCAGGAAGAGAACCTGCCCTGAACTAGGAGCTACCCTGAAAAGGTCCTTCAAAACGGCATTCTAAGATCCTCAGTTCCTGCAGTGTGGACGTCCTCCAACAGGAAGTTCAGAAAACAGAAAACATTCCTCAGGTCTGAACGCATATCCTGTGTTCATGTTCAGTCCATTTCTGTCTCTGTTCATCGAAACTGGAGTTCTTTAGATCGACTGTTGAATCCGTGCTCTACATCACAGACTCTGACCCACCAACTAGAAAAAGCTTGAGAAGAAATGTACAAAAGAATGCCAAGAGCTGATCACTGCATGTCTGTTGACTGGAGAACACACCCTACAATTGAAGAGCTCTATGGAAACCTTCCAAGAGTCATGTGTGTTCTTCGAGAATGAAGACTATAGTATACACCTAGGTGGTCTTTCATGGCGTAGCAAAGATGAGATTGTGCTGAGAAGTGATGTCTTTCTCTGGAGAGCCTTGTATGGTCAAAGACCAGCTGGTTGCCTGAAGAAGACATGCAGTGATCAGTTAGCAGGTGATGCCGGGGGATTAGTTGAAGACTCACCAACCTTGATGGAAGATCGAGATGGATGGAGAGCAAGAGTCAGAATGGAGAGTTTGAGAAATCCTCTCGTCATGATGATGATGGTCTTGTTCTTTTGCGACAGTCCTACACTAATTCTGTAACACTTTAATTCTCCACAGCCACTGAACTGACCCTCTAAGCTGTAAATGTAATTAATCTGAGGACTTTAGTTTAAATAGCACAAATGACATGAAGAACCTCGATTCAGTAAACACACTATAGAAAAAGGAGTGATTTTAATGTGTATATGGTTCCACAAATAATGCTCCTACATGTATGATCTTGTTTTGTTTATATTTGTAGTAAATAAGCTGCTTGTGAGGAGAACCTTTAGTTAGTCAGCAGCTTTTTAAGTAGAAGAAATGGAACAGGACTTTTAGTGAAATGAAGACGTTTGACCTTGTGTTTGTACAAAATGGACGTCCTGAGAGACAGAACAGAGTGGGGTTTAGAAATTCACAGTTGAATATCTGACATTTCTGCTCAGTGTGGTCCAGTGAACTCTACTGGGGAGAGACGGGGGACGCTGGGGACACTGGGGATGAATGGATCCTCATGCAGCTCTCTTCTCCTGTATACCTGAATAGTTTGAGTGATCTTCATGATGTTCACCTGAACTCCTCTCATGACTTGTCCGGACCCCGCAGTGTGACACACTGAGGCACTCGTGACATGATGTTTCGCTCCTTCATGTTTCTGAGTCACTGACTTGATCCGCCCTTATTTTGCAGCCTTACACAGAGAGAAGGGAGCATCTGGAAGGCTGGATCCACGGAGGATTGGAACACAGTCCAACTCTCCCACTCACAGTATGTGGTCTGCGTTCGGTCCGTGTTCGCCGTACCCTAGCACAGGTCAGAGACGTAGTCGAAGTCTTTGAAATAGTTCTGGTCTCTGCGTGACAGGGTCCTGGGCTCGCGAGGTGGAGTGAGTTTGGGTGCTTCCCCTGTGAACTCAGCGTCAAAGTTACTGACATCCTCCTTCCCTCCTAACAAGGGCACGAAGGGAGGGACCACCTTCCTCTGCAGCAGGGCCTCCCAGTCCATATCCTAAAGAGAGAGAGAGAGAGAGAGAGAGAGAGAGAGAGAGCGCGCGCAAGAGAGAGAGACAGACAGAAAGGGAGTGTGTGAGAGAGAGAGAGGCAGGGAGAGAGAGGGGGAGACAGAGAGAGAGAGACAGACAGGGGGAGAGAGAGCGAGACAGACAGATGGGGAGAGACAGAGAGAGAGAGAGAGACAAATAGAAAGAGAGTGAGAGAGAGTTGTGTGTAAGTTATTGAGTGTTTTCTTGATTAGAATCACTGCAGTATGAAACCTTGAAATCTGACTGAAAAAACAAAGATGAATAAATGTGTTTGTGCTTTTTTCACATTTAGTTTCTTTCTATTCAGTTTCTGTTGCACTTCCACCTGCTTACAGAACTAAACCTGTTCAAATTACAACCAAGAAAAATATATGGAATCTCTGTTAGGACTGTTAATGTTATAGTCATGCTGTCTGTTGTTGCCCAAATGAGGATGGGTTCCCTTTTGAGTCTGGCTCCTCTCGAGGTTTCTTCCTCATGTCGTCTGAGGGAGTTTTTCCTTGCCACCGTCGCCACAGGCTTGCTCATTGGGGATCGATTAGGGATAAAATTAGCTCATGTTTTAAGTCGTTCAAATTCTGTAAAGCTGCTTTGCAACAATGTTTATTGTTAAAAGCGCTATACAAATAAACTTGACTTGACATACATGGAATCCTTTTTTTGTTAAAATAGTGACAATGATAACGAGTAAAAACAAACAAAACTAGTAACTAAAATTAGTCTGAGAATAAAAATAAAAACGAGTCCTCTCAGGTACAGTCCACATTTTCTAGACTTTATATTTTCACTATACTGTTATATTTGTTTTCGACTCTGACTTTGTCCTCTTTAACGTCTCCCAAACATTATAACGATCCTTAAAGTAAATCATTTTCACGTGTGAAAAGTAAAGGGAAAGAGTGAAGAAAGGGATAAAAATATCTATTGAAAGTATGAGTTTGTATCAAACATGTGACAAACACATGACAGGCGTGTTATTATATCATAAAACTGAATAACCAATCAGGATTTAATATGCAAATTCAGGCCATTGAACCCTGCTGGGAATGTAACGTTAGAGTCGTTTTATTCACTGAATTCTATATGACACACATACAAGCTGGAAGTGATGAAAATGATTAAAACTGCAGGTTTTATATTTTCAGGTGAATATTTTAGTGTTAGAAAAAAACCATCCGGCTGCAACAACGTGCACGTGTCTTTTCAGTATGGGATAAGTTCCTGCTCTGTGAGAGAGCAGTGAATCTACAGTCTGGTGTTTGATTACACTTTGAGAGTGAAGGTGTTTTCTCACCCTGAAGAACGGTTGCTTCTTCACATCTTCTGCATCTCTTTCACTGGAGCCCAGCCTCCTCTCGGGGTTCCTCCTTAGCAGCTGTCAATCAGAAGAGAAAAAAAAAGTCAATCAAATCAACGAACCAACCAGCAAATGATAACAAGGAGAACAAGGACAATGATCTCATTATCTCTAGCCGCTTTATCCTTCTACAGGGTCGCAGGCAAGCTGGAGCCTATCCCAGCTGACTACGGGCGAAAGGCGGGGTACACCCTGGACAAGTCGCCAGGTCATCACAGGGCTGACACATAGACACAGACAACCATTCACACTCACATTCACACCTACGGTCAATTTAGAGTCACCAGTTAACCTAACCTGCATGTCTTTGGACTGTGGGGGAAACCGGAGCACCCGGAGGAAACCCACGCGGACACGGGGAGAACATGCAAACTCCGCACAGAAAGGCCCTCGCCGGCCCCGGGGCTCGAACCCAGGACCTTCTTGTTGTGAGACGACAGCGCTAACCACTACAACACCGTGCCACCCACAAGGACAATGATATTTCTCGTATTTATTCATTTATTACAGAAACACAATTAACTCGATCACTTTACATTGTTTAATTTGCAAAGTGCACTTTACCAGAGATTCTCAAACTTTTTGCACCCAGCCCAGAGACCATGTGTAAACTGTATATAAACGTATTATGCATATTTATTAGAGCTTTAGAGCTTTCGGTTCCTGAAACGGAACACATTAGGTCTAAGTTGTCATGAGGTTGAGGTTATATTGAGGTTTGGATTAATCTCATTCGGTATAATATTTGAAGAATAAACAGAATGATCTCACAGAGATATAAATGAGAGAGAGAGAGAGAGTGTGTATGTGTGTGTGCGTGCGTGCGCGCACACACTCTGGCCTCATGAATCACACACTAATGTCACGTTCATTTTGGTTGCCTTATGCTCTCAGTTTGTGGATTAAAATACAACCCCGATTCTAAAAAATTTGGGACAAAGTACAAATTGTAAATAAAAACAGAATGCAATAATTTACAAATCTCAAAAACTGATATTGTATTCACAATAGAACATAGACAACATATCAAATGTTGAAAGTGAGACATTTTGAAATTTCATGACAAATATTGGTTCATTTGAAATTTCATGACAGCAACACATCTCAAAAAAGTTGGGACAGGGGCAATAAGAGGCTGGAAAAGTTAAAGGTACAAAAAAGGAACAGCTGGAGGACCAAATTGCAACTCATTAGGTCAATTGGCAATAGGTCATTAACATGACTGGGTATAAAAAGAGCATCTTGGAGTGGCAGCGGCTCTCAGAAGTAAAGATGGGAAGAGGATCACCAATCCCCCTAATTCTGCGCCGACAAATAGTGGAGCAATATCAGAAAGGAGTTCGACAGTGTAAAATTGCAAAGAGTTTGAACATATCATCATCTACAGTGCATAATATCATCAAAAGATTCAGAGAATCTGGAAGAATCTCTGTGCGTAAGGGTCAAGGCCGGAAAACCATACTGGGTGCCCGTGGTCTTCGGGCCCTTAGGTGGCACTGCATCACATACAGGCATGCTTCTGTATTGGAAATCTCAAAATGGGCTCAGGAATATTTCCAGAGAACATTATCTGTGAACACAATTCACGGTGCCAGCCGCCGTTGCCAGCTAAAACTCTATAGTTCAAAGAAGAAGCCGTATCTAAACATGATCCAGAAGCGCAGACGTCTTCTCTGGGCCAAGGCTCATTTAAAATGGACTGTGGCAAAGTGAAAAACTGTTCTGTGGTCAGACGAATCAAAATTTGAAGTTCTTTATGGAAATCAGGGACGCCGTGTCATTCGGACTAAAGAGGAGAAGGACGACCCAAGTTGTTATCAGCGCTCAGTTCAGAAGCCTGCATCTCTGATGGTATGGGGTTGCATTAGTGCATGTTGCATGGGCAGCTTACACATCTGGAAAGACACCATCAATGCTGAAAGGTATATCCAGGTTCTAGAGCAACATATGCTCCCATCCAGACGACGTCTCTTTCAGGGAAAACCTTGCATTTTCCAACATGACAATGCCAAACCACATACTGCATCAATTACAGCATCATGGCTGCATAGAAGAAGGGTCCGGGTACTGAACTGGCCAGCCTGCAGTCCAGATCTTTCACCCATAGAAAACATTTGGCGCATCATAAAACGGAAAACACGACAAAAAAGACCTAAGACAGTTGAGCAACTAGAATCTTACATTAGACAAGAATGGGTTAACATTCCTATCCCTAAACTTGAGCAACTTGTCTCCTCAGTCCCCAGACGTTTACAGACTGTTGTAAAGAGAAAAGGGGATGTCTCACAGTGGTAAACATCGCCTTGTCCCAACTTTTTTGAGATGTGTTGTTGTCATGAAATTTAAAATCACCTAATTTTTCTCTTTAAATGATACATTTTCTCAGTTTAAACATTTGATATGTCATCTATGTTCTATTCTGAATAAAATATGGAATTTTGAAACTTCCACATCATTGCATTCCATTTTTATTTACAATTTGTACTTTTTCCCAACTTTTTTGGAATCAGGTTTGTATGAAGACTACTCTGTGGAAAAAGATCCCAGAATGTGAGGCACTAATCCCCGAGCCAGTGACCTAAAACATAGTCCTGGTGCAGGCAGCCGATCCAGCGAGGCGAGAGGGAAGTGAAAGGGAAAGGTTCAGCGGCTCAGTGGTGTTAAACCAACCCTCACCACTAATCCTACAACACCACACCACAGCTATTTACCTCACTGTAATTATACAGGAATGATGCAGTCCCTATATGCTGGTCTCATTAAAGAAGAAGGCACAATCCAATAAGAGATATATGACATTTTCCAGACTAGGAGTCACAGCAGAATATAAAATCGACCAAAAGTGTTTGTTTTAATGTAAAACTGAAATCTTGTTGAATATCGAACACATTAAAACCACACTGCTGCTACATTAGCGGTCAGTGTTAGTCTTAGTGTTAATGTGGATCTTGTGGCCTGCAAGAAAAACTGGTGGATCTCCGATGTCCAGATTAAACTTCACCACTCGTTGAATTCCTCCACTAGTGAAGTGGGCGGGGCGAATCTTAAATATAGCTTATGTAAGCTACATCCTCAGAAATCAGTGTAGGAATGCTAACGTGGTGAGTGCAGCCTACTATCACCGGACGGGCTGATAAATAGAAGATTAGTTCTGCTTGAGTGAAGTCACACACTGGGAGTCTCGGACAGAGGGACGTCAAACAGGCATGTGTGTCAGAATATTAGGCCACGCCCTTTCCGAATTCTTAGCTGGTGTTTGAGCAGCGTTTTGTAAGCCTGGGTGTTCTTTTTTTGTTGTTCTTACTTGAGGAGTGTATTTTTCACACGACAGTTGGTTTTGATATGTTAGTCAATTTTTATCCAAGGAACAAGAGAAAAAGAGAGAGACAGACAGATAGAGAGTAAGAGAGAGAGAGAGACAAACGGACAGAGAGAGAGGGACATAGAGAGAGAAGGAGGGAGAGGAACAGAGAGAGACAGAGAGTGAGAGAAAGAGACAGAGGAACAGATAGAGACAGAGAGAGAGACAGACAGACAGAGACAGGCAGACAGAGAGAGACAGAGAGCGAGGAGAGAGACAGGAACAGAGAGTGACAGACAGAGAGAGACAGACTGAGAGAAAGAGAGAGAGGAACAGAGACAGACAGACAGCAAGAGAGAGAGAGGAAGTAATAGGACGCTCACCCGTCTCATTAAACTAATGGCCTCTGTGGAAAGGAATCGTGGGTAACGTACTTCATCGTTGACAATACTGTCAAACACCTCCTCCTCATCATCACCTGGGAATGGAGACTACACACACACACACAGACAGACGACAGGGTTTAATGTGTGTTAATAACACTCCTGGCCAAATCTACATCACATTCCAGCACGCTGTTACAGGAAGATAACGAACAGCCGGACGGTGTGATGAAGCAGAGTAACTGTTGCTTATTTTCCAATAACAGCATGTCCTGAAGTGTTTTTATTCCTCTGATACCACAGCAATATTTTCAATGACTCCAAATTTTACTTCATAAAGAATGATCTTTTTTTTATCTATTTACAGTTACATTACAGAACGTCCATGAAACAAGTCCCTGTTATACTCTGACACTGAAGACTCCTTCCCTAAATGATAAATAATCTCTCAATCCATTTACATGGAGCATCTACCATACGAGTCGCTGTTACTATAGAAACGTTAATGTTCTTCTGACCAATCACAGTCAAGTGTTAAACAGCACTGTGGTATCAAACGACAGTTTTGAATTTATTTCAGTCACGAATGCAGAATAGAAACTCTGTAAAGCACCTCATCTGTCTACTGAGTCTCGGTCGCTGCACTGAGGATAACGTCTTATAAATATTAAAATACCGACTCAAGGCAATGGGTTTAACTTGATACTCTCTATATTCTAAGAATGTTCACTACTTAATTGTTTTAGACTTGATTTGGAGCACAGCCTGTCAGGCATTCAGAGCAGGATGGAGGTGCTCGACCAGCAAGAGCTGACAAAACAATAACAGAGGCTGTATAAAAGCGGTATAAGGGTTTCACCAATCATATATCTAGAGGATATTACATGGTGGTGCAAAGATATGTTTATCTTTGAGTGGTGAATATATTTTTAACATGAGAAGATAAACTTCATATCTTTGTGCTACCATGTAATGTTATTTATATTATATTGACACATCCACAAAAAATACTCAAGTTAATCAAAAGGATTTTAATGTTGAATCGATTCGCCATTTTGACAGCACGCGTCTCGTCACTGGGAAAACACTGGGAGTGATGTCATCGGAGTGAAATATTGGGAATTATTATACATACAGGACACTTTTTCAATGAAATAAAAATGTGTTTTATTCCCTTCTACCGGGTTTCATTCATTTGGTTTGATAGCATGCAATATTGTTAGCATATCGCTTACGTGTATTATGTCACTCTACCCAATGGAGAATGAGCGTTGAATATGGTTTACGATATTGCATGGTTGTCAAGACAACATGTCACACGTCAGAGACGTAAAACTTCTGTGCTAGTGAGCAATTGTGACAATTTGTAAACAAACATGGCTGCCAGGTTTGCTTCGTTAAATACAGAAGATTTTGAGAGAATTTTGAAAGAGAGAGTTGCGTTGAACACCCGAAATGAATGTATAATAATAATAATAATAATAATAATAATAATAATAATAATAGTACTAATAATATTGGCTGGATTTTTTTCGTGATCTATCAGGTATATTCCATTCAGCTACTCGTGTTTGACTTGTTCAATATCATGTAAGCTGAATGGAATATATCTGATAGATCATGAAAAAAAAACAGCCAATATTATTTAAATGTCACTCAGAGCCACAATGATTTTTTTCGTATGAAAAATGTGAGTTTTTCAACATAAGAAGATAAACTTCATATCTTCAAGCCAATGTGTGATTTTCTTTTTATTATATCGACACATTCACAAACAAAAAGTCCCCAAATTTATCAAAATGATTCATCGATTTCCTCATGAATGACAAGATTTATGTCATGGTTTTGGTTCTCCATGTCCCGGATGGAGCTCGTATTTCCCAGTAAAACACTCGTGTCTATGTAATATAAGGAGATACGTTTTACAAGGTTAAATCTTGAAAATAGTTTTGATGCCAAAATAGAAGGAGTCTGTGAGGTAGGTGATGTGTAGGTGAACTCACCAAGCACAAAGCACTTGATGAACTCTTGTGACAGTCAGGATAACCAAAAACACACACATACACACCTCTCCAACAAGCATCTCATAGATGAGCACCCCAAGTCCCCACCAGTCCACTGCTCGAGTGTAGGACGTGTCAGTCAGAACCTCTGGGGCCAAAAACTCTGGAGTACCACAGAACGTACTGGTCCTGTCCCCATAGCCCATCCCTAGAGAGAGAGAGAGAGAGAGAGATGTAGCAGAAGGTACAAGGAACTAAAACATGATAAGAAAATGCCATCCATATTTAATAATTATTCACTGAAGATGAAGTGAATATCGGTGAATAATAATCGAGATGAAGTTGGGGTCGATATTCCCTGAGCCTGAGGCAGATAATTGTTTGAGCATAAATACACAGGTAATTATTTTTAAAAATACATAAATTATTTATTTCAAACTTCAAAAGTGGCATGTAAATGTAATAATGGCGCAATGCAGACTTGTATCACTTATCTACACCAAGTCACATAAAATACTTTGTTTTGAAATCGATAAAATAAATCCCTGGGTTCGAGCCCCGGGGCCGGCGAGGGCCTTTCTGTGTGGAGTTTGCATGTTCTCCCCGTGTCCGCGTGGGTTTCCTCCGGGTGCTCCGGTTTCCCCCACAGTCCAAAGACATGCAGGTTAGGTTAACTGGTGACTCTAAATTGACCGTTGGTGTGAATGTGAGTGTGAATGGTTGTCTGTGTCTATGTGTCAGCCCTGTGATGACCTGGCGACTTGTCCAGGGTGTACCCTGCCTTTCGCCCGTAGTCAGCTGGGATAGGCTCCAGCTTGCCTGCGACCCTGTAGAAGGATAAAGCAGCTAGAGATAATGAGATGAGAAAATAAATCCCAGTTCCACCTTACCTTTGAATAGTTTTAGACCAAACTTCGGAGCATCTTTAGTGCTTTTAGGAGCAGCATTTTCTTACATCATTTGTAATTCTTCCTCACTTACGGTGACGAAGTGATTGGCCGCCATTTTGCCGAATCGCTCGAGGTGATTACCGAAGAATAGTCTGAATCTCTCAACCAATCAGTGTGCACGATTTCCTATAATCACCTGCATATTTATACTAAATTGTATTAATATACACATTAACCTGTTAATATACAGATGATACAGTAATGAATAATACTGTGGAATTATTAGATTATCCTGTTCTTTCTCTTGTGCTTAAAATCCGGTTTATTCTCTTGATGCTGATTCTTGTTATCTGTGAATGTACTCTGTGAAACGTAAGTGCTAATGTTGTTACACAAACACATTTTTTGTGCAGTACAATAAGCTAATACATGCTCATTTTGAATTTGATGTCAGCAACATGTTTCAGAAAAGTTGGGACGGGGCAACAAAAGACTGAAAAAGTTGTGTAATGCAAAAAAAAAAAAACTAATTAGGTTAATTGGCAACAGGTCAGTAACATGATTAGGTATAAAAAAAAAAGTATCCCAGAGAGGCAGAGTCTCTCAGAAGTAAAGATGGGGAGGGGTTCACCGCTCTGTGAAAGACTGCATGGGCAAACAGTGCAACAGTATAAGAGTAACGTTCCTCAATGTAAAACTGTAAAGAATTTGGGGATCGCATCATTTATGGTCCATAATATCATTAAAAGATTCAGAGAATCTGGAGAAATCTCTGTATGCAAGAGACAAGGCTAAAAACTGACATTGGATGCCTGTGATCTTCAGGCCCTCAGGAGACACTGCATTAAAATCAGACAGGTGTCTGTAGTGGAAATCACTGTATGGGCTCAGGAACACTTCAGAAAACCATCGTCTGTGAAAACACTTCATTACTGCATCCACAAATGCAAGTTAAAACCAGATATAAATAATATCCAGAAACACCGCCACCTTCTCTGGGCCCGAGCTCTTTTACGATGGACTGAGGCGAAGTGGAAGATGGACTGAGGCGAAGGTTTTTTTTTTTCTCTCCGTGCTCTCGCGGAAGGTGGTCGCATTCTCTCCCTCTCCCTTCCCTTATCTTTCCTGCTTCTGCGGTCTTGTCTGTCTAGTGTCTATATTTTTGAGAGACTCTCTCCGCACTGCTTTCCGAACTAAAAACCATGGAATTGATAAACTGGTCTCGTCACGCAATTGACACAATCTTCTCGACGAGAAGCCGGGGTTTGGGGGAACCAGCCTGTCCTGCTGGAACATTCGCAGCCGGCTACACGATGGCTGCATGGGAGTGGTGGCGGGTCGTGTGCCTGGTGGTTCTTTCTGTGGATGACATTGAAGACATCTACCTATTCGGAACCATGATTACAGGACTTTTGCTGATTGGATTAGGCATTGCCCTGGTTTTTCGAGGAAATCAGAAAACGGTGACAGCTGTTCAAAGCCCCATGAAGCTGCCCGACATGATTGAAGCGGTGGGCAGAGCTGTCGGCACTCAGACTGTGACTATTCAGAACTTGAACCGCAACGTGGATAACATCATGGAGAAGCTTTTGGCTTTGCAATGGAAATTGGATCATTTTGGAGACCAAAATGGACAAAGTGGACATACGGAGTAGGCGTGCAAAAAGAATGTGTCTGCTCGCCAAGACCAAACAAATTCCAATCTTATCTATTTTCGTTTCCCTTAGCCAGCACTGTTCCCCTGGAGAACACTGCTGTTAGACTCTCTCGTATTCCTCCCCCCTCTTCCTGCGGTCGCTGCTTCAGCCCCAGTGTGACAGGTGGGTGCGTGACCAGCGCCATCATGACTGCAGGAGCAGACGGCTGCTTGCTGCACTGGGTTACCTCTACCTCCTCCCCTCCCCCTACCCCCCCTTTTTTACCCCCCACCCCTGATCACCCCCCCTCAAGTCCCGAGTTTTCATGTTGTAAAGTGTACTTGTGTTATTTTGTGCTTATGTGCTGAGGTTTTTTTAATGTTCCCACACTGTACTCCTCCAGGAGTATAGTGTGGGGGTTGCTTTTTTTCTCCTCCCCTCTCCTCATGTTACTACTGTGTTTTTTCTTTTATCCCTGTCTTCCTGTCCTGTCTACTCCCTCTCTGTCAATTATGTGTATGTATGTATGTAAGGACAGGTTGATGGTCAATTTCGCTGGTACAGTGATAATAAAGGGTTCATTCAAAACTGTCCCAAGGTCTGATGAATCAAAAGTAGAAATTCTTTTTAGAAATCATGGACACCATGTTCTCCAGGCTAAAGAGGAGAGGGACCATCCGGTTTGTTATCAGTGCACAGTATGAGGGGGCATTATGAAGGGGCATTAGTGCACATGACATGGGTAGCTTGTACATCTGGGAAGGCATCATTAATACTGAATGATATAAACACATTTCAGAGCAATATGCTGCCATCCAGACAAAATCTTTTTCAGGGAAGGCCTTCCTTCTTTCAGCAAAGACAATGCCAAATCACTTTCTGCGCATATTACTATGGAGCCATGAGGGTTTGAAAGAGTCTGGGTGCTAAACTGGCCTGCCTGCAGTAAAAGAGTCCAGGTGATAAACAGGTCTGTCTGCAGTAAGAGAGTACTGGTGCTAAACTGGCCTGCCTGCAGTGAGAGAGTACAGGTACTAGATTGGCCTGTTTGCAGTAAGAGAGTATGGGTGCTAAACTGGCTTGCCTGCAGTAAGAGCCCAGGTGCTAAACTGACTTGCCTGCAGTAAGAAAGTATGGATACTAAACTGGCCTGCCTGCAGTAAGAGAGTCCAGGTGCTAAATTGGCCTGCCTGCAGTAAGAGAGTATGGGTGCGAAACTGGCCTGCCTGCAGTAAAAGAGTCTGGGTGCTAAACTTGCCTGCCTGCAATAAAAGAGTCCAGGTGCTAAACTGGCCTGCCTGCAGTCCAGGCCTGTCTCCCATTTAAAACATTTGGTGCATTCTGAAGGGCAAACTATGACAAAGAAGACCCCGAACTGTTGAGCAACTGAAATGGTATATCAGGCAAGAATGGAACAACATTTCTCTTTCAAAACTACAACAACTGGTCTCCTCAGTTCCCAAACGCTTACAGAGTGTTGTTAAAAGTAGAGGTGATGCAACACAGTGATAAACATGCCCCGTCCCAACTTTTCTGAATTGTGTTGCTGACATCAAATTCAAATGAGCATCTATTTTTCAAAAAAACAATTACAATTTCTCAGTTTCAACATTTGATATGTTGTCTCTGTACTATTTTCAATGAAATATAGGGTTTCTGTGATTTGCAAATTATTGCATTTGGTTTTTATTCACAATTTACACAGCATCCCAACTTTTTTGGACTTGGGGTTGTAAGTATCAATGGATCAAAAGTATGTGTCACTCTCTAATAAAAAAAATAGTTAGTATTAGCAAATTGCTGTTGTATAAGAGGAACAAAGCACTCTGGGATTGGCTGTAATAGGAAAATAACCAACTTTAGAGCAGTAACAGTAATTCCACTGTTATCATGCCATCTCATTGTTGATCATGCCATCTCATTGTTGATTATTTTTCTTTCACATAGATTACGTGGGTGCACACCTACTGTTCACTACGCACTGCTGTATATTCATAGAGCCAGGACAAATTAACACACTGTCAGGAAACTTGTCTGTAAGCTGTGATTGGGCAGAAAGCTCAAACAACACAAAAACACAAGAAGCAGCTTGTGTTGTTAGAGCAGTGTGTACACACCCTCTTTGCAGAGGCCAAAGTCAGCAATTTTCACAAAGCCTTCAGTGTCCAACAGCAAGTTATCCAGCTTCAGATCCCTGTTAAAGAAACCACATGACCTTTTATTTTTCTGACTGTATGTGTGTTGTGTGTGTGTGTTCTCTCGAAGTAATACTTATCCCTTCTTACCTGTACACAATCTTATTGTCATGAAGAAATTGTAGGCCCAAAACCACACAAGCAGCATAGAACCTGAAGGACACACACACACACACACACGCATAGACCAAAGACAAACACAACATATCAAGACATGAGCAACAACCAAGAATAAAATAAATACCACATACGACACAAATACAAATACCACCACTCATCACTGTGCACCTGACTGCTGAAAAACAGGTAACATACACACACCAACAAAATTCATCTCATCGTCTCTAGCCGCTTTATCCTTCTACAGGGTCGCAGGCAAGCTGGAGCCTATCCCAGCTGACTACGGACGAAAGGCGGGGTACACCCTGGACAAGTCGCCAGGTCATCACAGGGCTGACACATAGACACAGACAACAATTCACACTCACACCTACGGTCAATTTAGAGTCACCAGTTAACCTAACCTGCATGTCTTTGGACTGTGGGGGGAAACTGGAGCACCCGGAGGAAACCCACACGGACACGGGGAGAACATGCAAACTCCGCACAGAAAGGCCCTCGCCGGCCACGGGGCTCGAACCCGGACCTTCTTGCTGTGAGGTGACAGCGCTAACCACTACACCACTGTGCCACCCACCAACAAAATTATTATTTTAGGTGTCTACCACAATATATATTTTTTTAACTTTACAGCTGTAATATGCGGATATTAAAAATGACCAAAATTACTGGGACAATTGGATGCTCAGCTGTTCTATACCCAGGTGTGCGTTATTCCCTCATTATTTCACTCACAAGTACATAAGCGGATAAAAAGTATGGAGTTGATTTCAGGTGCAGCTTTAAAATTTCAGGCCCGGTCCCACAATACCAATAACTATAACTACAATGATAACTACAAATAAATCAGTCCCCTGCAGTTTATGTGGTCGGTGCTCACACCAGACCGATAACGATAACTATAGCCCAGGTCTGGGTTTATCCGTATCGCTGAGATTGCTTCTGGAGCCATTTTTCCAGGCCTGGACCTGATCTGATTAAACATCTGACAAATCATGTAATTGTTTACATGTGACGTTGTCTGAGCACATGCTATTTTTCCCCGGGCATCTTTGTACATCTTTGTTGCATCATGAAGTCATGGAATACGGATTCACAGAAAATAAAAAAATATAATACAAAGCACGCATCTTTTATTCACGTATATGTGATTAATTTCCATGAAATATCAATAGTAAATTAATAAAGTAAACATATAAATTCAGGTAAGATATTTAAATTATGAACTTCGGCAGTCCAAACATTAATTGTTTCGGACTTCTTAATTTTTTATCTGTGATGCATCATCTGTATGAAATCGGTAACCAATCTGTAATATACTGAAATGTCCATGGCCAATCTGTAAATTATTAGCATCCATGCTGCATCCGTATTAAAATCTGTAACCACTCCGTGTTTTGTATCCTTTTTTTTTATATTTCCATAATCCGTGACCTATCGGTATTTTATCAACCACCAGAGTGTGTACATGGGTTGTTTTGGAGTCCAAGCTGTACAGTATGACCTGGGATAATGTGCTACTACTTGAAAAAAACTTCCATGACTATTCCTAAGTTGCATGCGTTTATTTCCCTGAATATCAGGACCAAGCAATATTATCGTGGGGATTATAGTTGTGGTGTTTCTGCCCTGGACTGGAACTAAATTCAGGCTGAGGGATAGTCAGAGTTGGAGTGATAGGTATAGATATATAGTTATCAGTGTTGTGGGACTGGGCCCATAGATTCCGTTGCTGTTAACTCTCAGTATGAAGTCTGAACAGCTGCCTCAATCGGCTGGAAAACCAAAACAAACCCAACAGAGAGATCACAAAAAACATTAGGTGTGGCCCAATCAATAATTTAGTACATTCTTAAAAAGGAATAATGCACTGGTGAGCTCAGGGACACCAAAAGCCCTGGAAGACAACGGAAAACAACTGTGGTGGATGGCAGAAGAATTCTCACTCAGTTATCCAGGTGAAGAACACCGTCCAGGAGATGGGTGTATCAGGGTCAAAGTCAACAATTAAGAGAAGACATCACTTCACCAGAGTGAACACTGAGGGTTTACCACAAGATGTAAACCATGCAAGTCTCAAAACAGGAAGACTAAAAACATTTAAAAAAAAACAGCCTGTACAGTTCTACAGTTCTGGAAGACAAAGATTAGGATGATGTGAAGAGAAGAGAATGGAGAAGAGAAGGAACTGTTGATGATCTGAATTAGACCAGCTCGTCTGATAGCGTGGGCGTACATGGCTGCCAGCGGAGCTGCTTCTCTTGGGTTTATTGATCATGTGACTACTGACAAAAGAATTGTGAAGTGTGTAAAGCTTTACATTATTATTATTACAGCTATCTGCTCACACTGCAGATGAACCCACCACGATGATGATGACCTGAAACACACTTCGAGCAAGAGCAACCCAAGACTTTTTTAAAGTGAAGAAGTGGAAAGTTCTGCAAAGGCCGCGTCAATCACCTGAGCTGAATCCACCAGAGCTGCACTTCACTTCCTGAAGGAACAACTGAAGACAAAACGCCACAAGAACAAGCAGGAAGTGAATAAAACCTGGCAGAGTATCACCAGCGAAGAAACCCAGTGTCTGGTGATGTCTGTGGGTCCCAGAACACACAACAGCGCTGTAATCCCTCCACTGATAACCTGGTTTAGATGTAAATACTAAATATTAAAGCTGAAAGGCTGCACTTTGAGCTCATTACTTAATTTCAACTCCTGGACACTGTGGTAGAAACTTACAATAACAATAACTGCATCAATGTCCAAATATTTATGGACCTGGGTGTACACACACACACACACACACACACTTACACGGAGCGCGGCTCGGAGAAGACGTCAGCGTGGATGTGCATCATGAGGTCTCCCCCGGCCGTGTACTCCATGACAAAACACACGTGCTCTGGCGTCTGGAAGCACGCAAACAGATTCACCAAGAACGGGTGGTGGGATCCGGTCACTGTCTCAAAGATCCGCTTCTCACACAGCAAACTGAGGGAGGGAGAGAGAGAGAGAGAGGCAGACAGACAGACCAACAGAAAGAAAGAGACAAAGAGAGACAGAAAGAGACAGGCAGTAAGAGAGAGAGAGAGAGAGAGAGATGAACAGAGAGAGAGACAGACAGAGAGAGAGATGAACAGAGAGAGAGAGACAGACAGACAGCCAGAGAGAGAGAGAGAGAGAGAGAGACAGACAGACAGACAGGCAGAGACAGGCAGACAGAGAGAAAGAGAGAGACAGACAGCAGTGTGGTAGACGCTAGTTATTGTGTGAAGGTGTGTAGGTGACTGAGAGCAGTGCATTGTGGGTAAAGTGGCAGTGAGCTGTACCTCTCCACCTCGTCTCGGGCGATAACATCTCCCTTCTTCAGCGCTTTAATGGCGAACAGCGTCTTGGAGTTCTTGTGCTCAGACAGCAGCACCTGAGACACAAACACCACGCAGACATGACACACATTTGTGTTTGTGGTCATGCAGACGTGTGTGTGTGTGTGTGTGTGTGTGTGTGTGTGTGTGTGTGTGTGTATGGTGTGTACCTTGCCAAAATGCCCTCTTCCCAACACAGCAATGAGCCGGAAATCCTGCAGACAGAGCGGCCCTCTGCTGGGCCTATACACACACACACACACACACACACACACACACACACACACACACACACATTAACAAACATGTCTGAACAAATACACATTCACTCACACACACACACACACTGTACCTGAGCACTGATACAGGATCAGCTCCTGCTGTACTGCTCAGTGATCATTATTGTAAATTCATAACAACAGCTCGTAAATCATCTGTGTTCAATTTGGAGACAGTGTTTAGTGTTTCAAGTTGATTCAATTCACAATATTGGGTTCACGATTCGATTTCCCATCCTATTCAGTTTTCAGCCACTAATCATCAAGAGGTTTTATACGGAATCCTTCAGCTTATTGCTCAAAGACTTTTACTTTTAATATGAGTCGAATACAGCCTTCAGTATCAGAAGTGAAACTGATTAAAACTAACAATGAGCTGATTTTCTTGTCATTTTCAGATCCTGATCTCTGAGCAGTGTGAACTGAAGCACCGTGTCAGAGGTGAGATAACAGCGTGCTGAGTGACAGGGGCTGTGTGTCCGTCACATTTTCATATCAGATTGTCACTAGTTAAATATACGATTATATTATTATAGTGGTGGTGGTGATGGTGTGAGGCGATACCACCACTATGGTGGTGTAGTGGTTAGCACTGTTGCCTCACAGCAAGAAGGTTCTGGGTTCAAGCACAGTGACTGACGAGGGCCTTTCTGTGTGGAGTTTGCATGTTCTCCCCATGTCTGTGTGGGTTTCCTCCGGGTGCTCCGGTTTCCCCCACAGTCCAAAGACATGCAAGTTAGGATAATTGGTGTCTCTAAATTGACCGTAGGTGTGAATGTGAGTGTGAATGGTTGTTTGTCTCTGTGTGTCAGCCCTGTGATGACCTGGTGACTTGTCCAGGGTGAACCCCGCTTCTCACCCATAGTCAGCTGGGATAGGATCCATCTTGCCTGCGACCCTGCACAGGATAAGCAGCTACAGATAATGGATGGATGGATGGATTATGATAGTGAGTTGTGATGTTGTAAGTCCGGTTTGAGCTGTGTCCAGCGGAGTGTGTGAAACACTTCCAGATAAAGGGCAGGAAGCACATATTGTGTGGGGGTGTGTGAGAGAGGGCCATACTGTGTGTGAACATTTGTGTGAGCGTGTGAGTGTGTGTTGTGCTGCATGTTGGCCTGGTTCAGTGAACTCCATATGGTGTGACAGTAGGAGGTGCACCTGCGCTGGGAACTGTGAGAGCCACGCCTACCCGACCGCTCTGGAGCTACATCAGGGGGAGAGACTGCTTCTGAGATCTGAGAGAGAGAGAGAGACAGAGAGAGGAAAAAAATATTATCATTAAAATTGTTAACTTTTGCTTCCTGACCTTATCATTAATTCATGCCAATAAAGCTATTTTAATAAAGGAAGCAAACAGAGAGGGGGAGAGAGACAAAGTGAGAAAGAAAGACAGACAGAATGACAGCTAGAGACTCAGGGTATGTTTGAAACAGGGAAAATGCTGCCTCAGGAGGATGTCTAATAAAACAGTGAGGCATCACGGATCGAAGTCTCCTTTCCTGTCTTCTAACTGCGCCAGTTCAAGGCAATATTGACGTATCCGCAATACTGCCTCTTAGTGTTGTAGTGAAGTCCACCTAAACCAAGACCAAGTCATGACCAAGACCAGAGTGTATCAAGACCAAGAGAAAACCAAGACTTTGAGGGATTGAGATCAAGTCAAGACCAAAACCGAAGCAGAGCGAGACCGAGTCAAGACCAAGACCAAGGCAGAGCGAGACTGAGCCAAGACCAGGACCGAGGCAGAGGAAGACCAAGTCAAGACCAAGACAGGGCAAGACAGAGTCAAGGCCAAAACCAAGGCAGGGCGAGAACAAGTCAAGACTAAGACCAGAACAATGTGTGAAGGGGGGTGGGAGAGGGGTCATGGCTGAAGAAAGGAACAAAATTTTCAAATTAGCATTGAGTCATGTTATTGGTTGCATCTGAAGCATGGATGTAAAATTTCAATCACAGTAAGAATATTAACAAATAAATCAGACAATTTGGTGAAATGGGCGGCACGGTGGTGTAGTGGTTAGCGCTGTCGCCTCACAGCAAGAAGGTCCAGGTTCAAGCCCCGTGGCTGGCGAGGGCCTTTCTGTGCGGAGTTTGCATGTTCTCCCCGTGTCTGCGTGGGTTTCCTCCAGGTGCTCTGGTTTCCCCCACAGTCCAAAGACATGCAGGTTAGGTTAACTGGTGACTCTAAATTGACCGTAGGTGTGAATGTGAGTGTGAATGGTTGTCTGTGTCTATGTGTCAGCCCTGTGATGACCTGGCGACTTGTCCAGGGTGTACCCCGCCTTTCGCCCGTAGTCAGCTGGGATAGGCTCCAGCTTGCCTGCGACCCTGTAGAACAGGATAAAGTGGCTACAGATAATGAGATGAGATGAGAGAATTTGGTGAAATCCCCACAGTTGTGGTCTTGACCAGTCTTGAAATAAAATCCCGAGTCCTCTATATCTGATTCTGAGTAAAAATGCGCTTGATTCCGAAATGAGACCAAGACCTTCAAAAAGTGGTCTTGAGACCGGTCTTGAGTACTACAACTCTACCGCCTATTACCCATAAATCTGTGCGGCAGTCCCTCCAAGCAACAGAATAAAAACATGCCAGATGAAGCTTTGCAGAAAACTAATTTCATTACGAATGTATAAAGGAAATTTTGGTTTGTTTTTTTTTTTGCTTTGATTTTTGAAAAGTGACCCATAAGTAAACACTTCACTAGCTTATTGTCAGAGATAGTTGGAGATGGCTATAAGTGCCGCAGATGTTTATTATAGAAAAGACAATCAGGCAAACAATCCAAATCGGTGAGCATAAATTGAGAACGGTGAAACAGGCAATTGTTCGAGCGAGGCACAAACAGAATATCGTAGACAAGGCAGGATCAAAATGAGGAACAAGAAATCAGGGATCAGGAAACCAGGAGAAACAATCAGAAAACAAAGGCTCAGTAATGTGTCCAGAACACAATACTTCGCAAACTGAGAGTGCATTCCAAGTCCGTATATAGGCGCACTGATTGTGCCTTAATCCTGTGCAGGTGTGATTCATTCGCAGCGTGCGCACGTGAATCAGGTCGCAGTGCACGCGAGAGTTAGCCAACGCGTGCGGGTGTGACACTTCTAGACCTGTGACTGTAAGGAATTAATTTTGATATGATTTATAAGGCTACTACTTGCCAGCTTGCTCAAAAGGAACAAGTTTAGTTCCAGCCTGCTAATGTCACACGTTACTGTAACTGCTGTCCTATAAAAAGGTTGATCGAAACAAACGTTTGTACAAAATGCCTTCAGTCGAAAGTTCTGCCTCACGAGGCACCTGTCTGTAACAGTTTAGAACACACCCACAGAGCGAGACAGAGACTGAGAGAGACAGAGAACGTCAAATGAGGGAGGAGACAAAGGAAGAGAGTGAGACAGAAAGAAAAAGAGACAGAGGAACAGAAAGACAGACAGGCAGAGAGAGAAAGAGAGACAGAGATGAAGGAAGAGTTAGACTTACAGTAGGCAAACACCATAATGTCCGTTTCAAACCAAAATACTAATTACAGTACAATAAACACAAACACACATTCAATGATTTGTACATTTATGCCAAAAAATATCTCTCTCTCTCTCTGTTTTTCTGTGTAGCTCCTCCCTCCCTGACATTTGGCCCCACCTCCTTTTTCTGTTAATTAGTTTCGTACGAAAATATCATAATTATTTTTCATCATTATATAATTAATCCTGTAATCTCATAATTAATCTCAGAAACCCCCTGACAGCACCATCTGTTTTTCATCTTCTCACCATCCTCTCTCTCCTTTAGTCCTCTCTCTCTCACTTTCTCTTTCTCTCAGGACAGGGCGATCATTTTTAATTTTGCTTAAAGTGTTGCTGATTGGCAGCTAATCAAATTAAAGCTGCAGGGAAACAGGGTTCATTGAACCTCTCTCTCTCTCTCTCTCTCTGTGTCTTCTCTTTCCCGCAGGCCCTGTGCACTGATATTACCTTACATCCCACTGCTGGTTCAACAAAAGGGCATCAAGTCTACACACACACACACACACACACACACACACACACACACACACACACACACACTTTTCTCTCTTTTCTTCTTTCTGACATATCATTCAGTCAGAGGACAATAAATATCCTATTTCCCATCTCTGTGTGTGTGTGTGTGTGTGTGTGTGTGTGTGTGTGTGTGTGTGTGTGTGTGAGAGAGACCTCTCTCCTCTGGCTCTCAGATGATTGTGGTGGAGATGTACTCTCCACGCCTGCCTTATCTTCTGGGATTAGTCTGCAACACAAACACAAGTATAGTGAAATACCAATAAATCCATTTGCTAGCAGTGTGTGTGTGTGTGTAAGCGCTCACCCTGTGTGGTGTGTGTGTGAGTTGTGTGAGTAGCTGTTGCTCGAGGTGCTGCTTGGGATGGCGTTCTTCAGCAGGCGCACCCAGGTGGCGATGTCCACATTCATCTGCTTTGCCTTCAGGAACGCTTTACCTGAAACCACACTGACACTGACTCCTCCTACTCACACCTTTATTCCTCTTCTACCACATAATTATCAGCAGCGCCATTTACACTCATTAATCAAGGACATGTCAGAGGTTTTTTTATCTGTTCACAGTGACATGAACTGCCGTGGAACGTTAAAGGAACGAGTTCTCTTGATCAGCATCATGTTCCCTCGTGGCTGTCTTCCCTTATCAAGCATTTTATCAAGAAAACAGAAAGCAGCGAAATCAACATCCTCCGTCTTTAGACTTTCCTGCGTCAGAAAATGCAAAAATTTCATCTACAAGGTGCTGACACTGGAGACTCCTTCCAGAAAGTTCTCCCTGGTTTGTTAACTACCGAACTATGAGGGCAAGATGCTGCATTGAGCAGTTTAAATGTGAGGACAGTAGATACAGTGTCTGTCTGAAGTGAAGGAAATAAGTGTGTGTGCACATCATTGTCCCACTGAACTCCAGTGTGTTCTCTTTCTCACCCTGCTGTTTGGAGAAGATCTTCTTTTGCCTTTGGAGTCGGGGGCCTCTCTCTATTACAGGGTTAAAGAACGTCACCTGGACACACAACATTACAGGCATTTAGCAGATGCTCTTATCTGGAGTAACATACAACACACCCAGAGCAGCTTGGGGGTTCAGTGCCTTGCTCAAGGGCACTTCAGCCATTCCTGCTGGTCTAGGGAATTGAACCAGCAACCTTTGGGTCCCAAAGCTGCTTCTCTAACCATTAGGCCATGGCATCCACATGCAGAGAGAATCAGTAGGATTATCCAAGTCAGCAGGATATCCAGCTGTATACCGTCTCTCTCTGTGTGCATGGTGTGTGTGTGTGTGTGTGTGTGTGCGTGCGTGTGCATACCTCAGCTAACATTAAACCCTGTGGCTCCAGCTCTAGGTGTATCCTGTGTCTCTCATTGTCCAGAAAATCCTCCAGTTTGAGATATTTGAGTGCACAAAGAGAACGATAATCCCTCCAGTACACTGCGATCTCCATCTCTCTGGACTGGGATACACACACACAATGATACACAAATAGTTTGAACGGCAAACACTCACACTAATATATACGAGCAGACACACAATTCAACACACACACCCTCTCTAGTTCAATGGTGAAGCTCTGGTCCCAGGCCTGCTCTCCCACCGTCCTCCAGCTCGTCTGACCCACTACAGTGTTCTCCACCTTTAACACTGCACTCACCTCAGCTGAAGACACACACACACACACACACCAATCAGTACACATCTACACAATCACACACAGTAATCACACTAAAGCTTTACTGTTTATAAGCTGTGAGACTCTGGGCTTTGACACGAGGTGCTCCTGATCTCACTATTGACTCCTGTTGATTTTTATTTAAAGTCTGCATGTTCATATGTTTTGGCCGTTATATATTCTAACACTGTTCTGCCGAGTTCAGTTCCTGTGTACGTTTAGTGAATAATGTGATTGGGATTGGGCTCGAGATCAGCACCACGGCCAGCGACACCAGACACCGGACATTTTAGCGTGTGTGCCTCCTTTAGTGTGGACATGGACACACACACACACACACACACACACGTCGTGGTCCGAGCCAAATTCAGCGCTGCCTGGCTGGAGAGTGATGATGACCTCGCTGTAAAAACACACTCATAATTTGGGATGTAATGGTAAACAAAATTCAAATTTGATCAGATACGATATGATGAATACGTTCCAGAATGTGTTGCTCCGTATTCGATTGAAGGGAACGAACCAACAAAATTAAAATTAAGCATGGCTTATGAACCATTGATACACTCTGGCCAAATGAGTTGATGTGCACTAGTGTGCAGGGTTGCCAGGTCTCATTAAAAGCTACACACACAGACGCTTACACGAGAGCTCCTCTGTCTTGCTGGGCATTTTGAGGCTCAGGCTGCTGAGTTTGAAGGATCGTCCATCACTGGGGCTGAAATTGGGCAACACCACCGCTGAGCTCCTGCTGCGGCCAGGGACCATGTCCAACACACTGACACACCCCAACAAGTGCACCTGCAGAGTGCCTACCACACACACACACACACACACACACACACACACAAAAAAAAAGTAAATACATAAGGAAAGGGAGGATATACTGATGTGTGTATGAAGGAGCGAGAAGATAAAGAAAGAAGAAACCTGAAAATAAGGTGTAGAGGACACTCCGTAGTGTGTGTACCTGTGAGTGGGGACGGTTTGCTGAGCGTGCTGTACTGGTTGTGTACATAAGGGGTGCTGTTTCGGCCACTGAACGCAGAGGATGATGCCAGGATGAGTTCCTCTTTAATGAGACATGCTTTCGGATGATCCTCCGGCAACTCGCGCAGCCTCAGCTCCAGAGACTCCTTCAACAAATCCAGCCTCTGAGATGCCTCCATCAGCCTGCCCTGAGCCTGAGGGGAGTGCGGGAGAGAGAGAACAATAGAGAGAGATTTTCAGAAATCATTCTTCAGGGCACAAGGACATGATGTCAAAATATAACAGAAAATCAATGAATCTAAAACACTACCATGACATCCACCTCCATGCCTCCAGAGTACCCCCTCCCCCAGAACGAATCATTTCCTTTACACACAACCCAGCTTCCTGTTTGCAGGCGCCATAAAGCACTGTTCAGCATTCAGCCCTCGTGAAGTCTTGCCTACATTTGCGAAAGTGCTGAGTCTTGTATTTCATGATTGCTAGCTCTGAGATTTGACCCTCGTCCAGTTTCAGACTCCTGTTCGGATATGTGAATGTTTATTGATCTTGGATATTTTTCAGATTTTGTAAAAACCTTCCTTCACATGGATTCTTACACCCTTCCTGTTACAACCACAACTACTGACTCATACAACTCGATGCCACACTATTCTGTTACCAAGTCTTCGAGAAGTAATATATTCACTGACATGTTTCAATTAATGACAGAATGGAATCAGTTCATCAGTTCATCAGGCGGCACCAATGATGAGTCGGTACAAATCCTACATCTAAACACTTAGAATTGCAACACAATGCTGTGAAAATAAATAAACATCAGCTTTGTTTCGTCCTCTTGATAGATGGAGCTGATGCGCTGTGTACAGTAACAGATGGCTGACAATCATGAGGGAAGCCATAGCCTAATGGTTAGAGAAGCCGCTTCAGGACCAAAAGATTGCCAGTTTGATTCCCTGGACCACCAAGAATGGCTGAAGTGCCCTTGAGCAAGATACCTAACCCCCAACTGCTCCCCAGGCTGCTCTGGGTGTGCTGTACATCACACCTACACTATATCACACTTAATAGTGATTCAATTGCTAATATAGGTATAATGAACAAACTGACAGCTTAGCAACGTGTGTGTTCTTACCTCTGTGATAGCTTTCTTGTCCTGAGCTTTTCCTGCTCCCAGCAGTCTCAGCATGTTCTTGGCTCCTTCAGCCATGGCATGCTCCACACGATAGTGATGCCACAACTCCTCAATCCTCAACTCCACACCACATAGATCTGGCTTACCTACAGAGAGAGAGAGAGAGAGAGTTAGTTCACAAAACGGAACTGGAGCACACAGCATTCAGGAAAGCAGTGAGTAGAGATGACACCAGGACTGTGGTACATAACCTGACCTCATACTGCGCTTACTCATCTCATCTCATTATCTCTAGCCGCTTTATCCTTCTACAGGGTCGCAGGCAAGCTGGAGCCTATCCCAGCTGACTATGGGCGAAAGGCGGGGTACACCCTGGACAAGTCGCCAGGTCATCACAGGGCTGACACATAGACACAGACAACCATTCACACTCACATTCACACCTACGGTCAATTTACAGTCACCAGTTAACCTAACCTGCATGTCTTTGGACTGTGGGGGAAACCGGAGCACCCGGAGGAAACCCATGCGGACACGGGGAGAACATGCAAACTCCGCACAGAAAGGCCCTCGCCGGCCCCGGGGCTCAAACCCAGGGCCTTCTTGCTGTGAGGCGACAGCGCTAACCACTACACCACCGTGCCGCCCGCGCTTACTCATCATAAGACTATAAAGTGCCTGTGTGTTTGTAGGTGGTTGTATTTGTCCTGTGGATGGTGCTGTGGATTTACCCAACCTGATCTACCCAGTCTGATCTACACAATCTGATCTCACTGATGCTCCACTTCATTTTTTTTTTTTCTTACCAGGCAGGGAGCAGAGAAAGCCCATTAAAGTCCATTAAAGCGTGACTCTTCAGTTTAACTCTCTCTCTCTCCCTCTATGTGTGTGTGTGTGTGTGTGTGTGTGTGTGTGTGTGTGTGTATGTGTGTGTGTGTCCTTTGCTCTTTCCATCTTCTTTCTCATTGTATTCATGCTATACAGATTTGATCCTAAACTAAAATACAGATCAGTAGACCTCTTCAGGAAAATAATCCTGAGTGAATGTTAATAGCACCGTGTTCATCATTTTAGAATCACGTTACAGCTGTTTAGTCAGTTTTTAATGCTGAAAGGTCAGAGTGAGACAGGTATGGGAGTGTAAAAGTGGTGAGACAGGTGCAGGAGTATAGAAGTGCTAAGACAGGTGTGGGAGTGTAGGTGTGGTGAGTCAGGTGTGGGAGTGTAGAGGTGGAGAGACAGGTGCGGTCATGTAATGGTGGGAAGACAGGTGCAGTAGTGTAGAGGTGGTGAGACAGATAGAGGAATGTAGATGTGGTGAGACAGGTGTGGGAGTGGAGATGTGGTGAGATAGGTGCAGTAGTGTAGATGTGGTGAGACAGGTGCAGTTATGTCAAGGTGGTGAGACAGGTGTGGTAGTGTAGATGTGGTGAGACAGGTGCAGTCGTGTCAAGGTGGTGAGACAGGTGCAGTTGTGTTCAGGTAGTGAGACAGGTGCAGGCATGTTGAAGTGGTGAGACAGGTGCGGTCATGTTGAGGTAGTGAAACAGGTGTGGTAGTGTAGACGTGGTGAGACAGGTGCAGTCATGTTGAAGTGGTGAGACAGGTGTGGTCGTGTTGAGGTTGTGAGACACGCTCGGTAGTGTAGATATGGTGAGACAGGTGCAGTTGTGTTGAGGTTGTGAGACAGGCATGGTACTGTAGATATGGTGAGACAGGTGCAGTCATGTTGAAGTGGTGAGACGGGTGCAGTCGTGTTGAGGTTGTGAGATAGGCGCAATAGTGTAGATGTGGTGAGACAGGCGCAATAGTGTAGATGTGGTGAGACAGGTGCAGTCATGTTGAAGTGGTGAGACGGGTGCAGTCGTGTTGAGGTTGTGAGATAGGCGCAATAGTGTAGATGTTGTGAGACAGGCGCAGTAGTGTAGATGTGGTGAGACAGGTGCAGTCATGTTGAAGTGGTGAGACGGGTGCAGTCGTGTTGAGGTTGTGAGATAGGCGCAATAGTGTAGATGTGGTGAGACAGGCGCAGTAGTGTAGATGTGGTGAGACAGGTGCAGTCATGTTGAAGTGGTGAGACGGGTGCAGTCGTGTTGAGGTTGTGAGATAGGCGCAATAGTGTAGATGTTGTGAGACAGGTGCAGTAGTGTAGATGTGGTGAGACAGGTGCGGTAGATTTGTACCCTGTGTGTCGGCCGTGTGCTCCGTGGCCTGCTTGGCTTTGTGGATCTGCATGCGGATGATGTCAATCTTGGTCTTGCTGTCCTGCAGCATCTGCTGTGTGGCCTGCAGCAGCTTCTTGTCCTGAGGGAGACACCATACAGACAGCAGGTCACACTCCTGCTCTCACACACCTGTCTCACATCATCACCTCCTTATCACATCCTCCATGAGGTTCATCTGGGGTGCTGGAGCAGGAAGAGCAGTTCAGCGTCGCAGCTTTTAGCGCACACACACACACACACACACTTCGAAAGCAGCATGTGACAGGAAGGAAGAGATGGTGTGAGACAGAGAAACTGCTGTCTGAGCCTGATTTGACACACACCATTACTGCACTCAGCCTGTGTAGAGTCTCAGCTCATACACACACACACACACACACACACAGATGGACAGATAACGATGCTGTAAAACAGGAAGTCCAGCTGCCCACATTGGTGATTGGACATAAAAAGCGGTATCGTGTGGTGGTGTAATTTTGGGAAAGTGGAACAGCAGAGAGAGCTAAGGACTCGCAACCAGAGCCCCTGCACTCTCTTTGCACCAAACACACCATGTTGGAGGCGTCCCAGATCTGTGAGTGAGACAGTTAGCAGGTTTCAACAATGTCCTCGATTGTACAAAGACGCATTAATGTGGGACTGCACTCGTTAGAGAATGTGGTGTGAGACAGCAGCTCAGTCAGCAGGGTTTATCAGGTTGCTATTGACAGGGATGTGAACCTCAGGCTTCCAGATGACACGATACCGTACGATTTTTCAGGGCGATATTTGACAAGAGCACTGAATCTGCTAAGATGCGACACGATTGGATTTAGAGGAGTGATATGTCACCAAGTCTGTTCAGAATCTGGAGTGGGCCTCGGGTTAGAGTCATGTGTGAACGATGCTTTAAACGTATCAGAGTTAGAGACAGATCACCTCATTAACCTTTTAAATTATTATGTCCTTTTTCAATAATCATTCATTATAAGGAATAATAATCGCTTTATGGATATTCATTTAAGTGTTGCCTTTTAAATCAAAGCATCATTCCAAATCATCCAATCCTTACTCCTCCCCTTATCCTTATTCCTCCCATTACCCTTACACCTCCCCGTATCCTCACTCCTCCCCTTATCCTCACTCCTCCCCTTATCCTTACTCTTTTTTAAGTTCCTCAAATTTAAGTTCCTTTACTGAACTTTTTCAATTCATTAAACCCACTAGGGGCATCACGGTGGTGTAGTGGTTAGCACTGTTGCCTCACAGCAAGAAGGTCCTGGGTTCGAGCCCAGCGGCCGGCGAGGGCCTTTCTGTGTGGAGTTTGCATGTGCTCCGGTTTCCCCCACAATCCAAAGGCATGCAGGTTCTTCTCATTCTCATCTCATTATCTCTAGCCGCTTTATCCTGTTCTACAGGTTCGCAGGCAAGCTGGAGCCTATCCCAGCTGACTACGGGCGAAAGGTGGGGTACACCCTGGACAAGTCACCAGGTCATCACAGGGCTGACACACAGACAACCATTCACACTCACACCTATGGTCAATTAACGCTACGTTCACACTGCAAGGCTTAATGCTCAATTCCGATTTTTTTGTGAAATCCGATTTTTTTGTGAGGTCGTTCACATTAACAAATATATGCGACTTGTATATGATCCTCAGTATGAACGAAAAGCGACCTAAAAGTGTTCCGCATGCGCATTGCAGGATACGACGATGTCACACGCAGTGAGCATGGCCAGTGTTTACGGAAGTAAAACCGCCCGGTTGCGGTATGACTCATCCAATCTAGCTTGAATAGCTGCATCCCCCCAAATGGAAATCAGCTCCCTAACCTCTGCGTCCTTCCATTGAGAAGATTCAGAACCTTCACAGCCCGAAGCGTCCCTCACATTGATGTCATGCGCACGGGCGCAGATACGTTTTTTGAACTGGGAGAGACAAAAAACTGGGGGGGGACAAAGCTGCCAGCAAACCAACCCCAACCCCGATATGCCTGTCAAACTTGTTGTTAGTAACCATAGCAACCAAGCTCGAGCTCGCAACCTGTGCAGTCTGCGCAGCTCAACCAACCGAATATCAGTCTTTGTTTTGTTTTATGTGAGTTGTTGCAACTATGTATACACTGCCGTGCACCTCAATAAACCGAATGGTAATTAGTCTTTTGATTTTTCCGTGAGGTTTGCCTTATGCAAAGAAAGACAGCATAGACGTTTTTTCCTCCCTATAAGTGGGGGGGACCGAACGAGGTGAATTTAAATCTGACTCGTCCCACCCTCTATCTGCGCCCGTGATGATGCGCCATGTTGTTGTAACTTTTTTGAGAGACCCGCCGCCTACTTCAGCGCAGAATAGTGACGTTTGTGGCTTGTTGATGACGTGTAAGTCGGATGAATGCGACCTGGCGGTTCAGACTGAAGTCGCATATGAAAAGAGCGGATAGGAATCGGAATTAGGACCACATATCCAAACGGCCTGGGTCGGATTTGAAAAAATCGGATCTGTGTCGTTCATATTGTCAATAAAAGATCGGATACAGGTCACATATGGGCGAAAAGATCGGATTTGAGTCACTTCAGCCTGCAGTGTGAACGTAGCCTTAGAGTCACCAGTTAACCTAACCTGCATGTCTTTGGGGGAAACCAGAGTACCCGGAGGAAACCCATGCAGACACGGGGAGAACATGCAAACTCTGCACAGAAAGGCCCTCACCGGCCACGGGGATCAAACCCGGACCTTCTTGCTGTGAGGCGACAGCACTAACCACTACACCACTGTGCCGCTTCAGCTAATTCAGGGCTCGAAATTTGGATATTTTTTCACCAGCCAGCCGGACTAGTTACCTTCCAAAGTAACTAGCCAAACAGAAAATCAACTCGCCAAAATTTGTTCATGTATGAATTTTACTCAGGGGTGAAAGTAACTTTTATTTTTTGCCTTTACTATTATTTTGAGTCATAGTGCACGCAGCGAGCACTGAAAAATACACCTAATTATTTATTATTGTCTACTTATCAAGCGTTCACTAGGACTTCTTATCACTCAGTAGTACTAGTATAGTACTTTTTTTATCACACTCTTTCATCCACCTGTATCAGTTTTTGATTATAAATAAATTGCAAACATCATTTCAGCAACACAATCGTTTTAATAATTTTTTTTTTTTTTTGCTGAACAGTTGAAAACTAACTTTTCATTTTGGACATTCTGTCTACTAAAACACTTTGGATAGCAGCTGCGCACGTTGGCGCAGTATGGTTAAGCAGTGGCTCCGCACACTCTCTCGCACCGCTGTCCGTCGAGTGAAACACGGAAGGAATTCACTTCAGACAGAATTCAGAGACAGGTCAGAACCAGTTATATGCAATGTATATTGAGGAAAACGTGTTGCTTTTGGTAAATTGACGTTAGCAGGTGTGTTGTTATGCTGAAAGTGCTTTTTTTTTTTTTCAGAGACAGTATATTTTTCTTTCCGGTACGGCCAAATCTTTTAGTGGTACGCCGGACCGGCCCGGCTTACTTTCACCCCTGATTTTACTTCTGTCAAAAATAACACAAAAGAGAGTAGTTACCATTGTTCATGACTAATGTGCATTTATTTCAAGAACCGGAGTATGATACTGTTGTTAAATACATAAATGAGAACAACACAGAGCACCGTAATATAATATCAACAAATAATAATATATTGGACTTTTTTCCCCCGGTCTGCAGGTTGGGATGTCTGTAAACCAATCAGGATGCTCTTTGTCGAGCATACGCTAAATGAACTGGCGCACACACAGTCTCGCTTGCGCTCCCTCGTGCACTCCGTCATACTGTATGCGCGATGCAGACATTAATGTTTCGCGTGCACGCGCTTGCTCTAGATTCTGGGAGATATTCTCCAATTTGCGGGCATCAGGGAGCCGCTATCAATTGAGGTATTTCACCTGACGTCACAGGGTCACGTGACGCCCCGGTGTCCGCCATTTTGAACGTCAAGCTACATACTAACGCTGCAGACAGAGAGGGAGAACCAGCTTGAAAAAAAAACGTGTTACAGACACCTAGAATAGATTAATTTGTCAGTAAGCACTCTATAAATAACCATGGTGTTTGCTTGTTGTGCTGTGGGCTGCCACAACAGACAGGGACAGCGTGCAGGACGCTCCTTTTACCCGTTTCTAGTGATGGGAATTTCGGCTCTTTTTCGGGAGCCGGCTCTTTCGGCTCCCAAACGGCTCCTGAGATTTTATTTTTGATTTAATTGCTGCAATTAACTAGTTAATTAATTACATTATTATTTATATTTTATCAATAGGATGTTTTCCATTTTATTTTTTAGTTTTTGTAGCCATTGTAAAGCTTTGTAAAGTATAGCAGTGTAACAATGTTCTAGCTATAGAAATAAAACTTACATACCAATTAATAAATTATTTTCTCACAAACATAATGCAAAACTCTGTTATCTCATCTCATCTCATCTCATCATCTCTAGCCGCTTTATCCTGTTCTACAGGGTCGCAGGCAAGCTGGAGCCTATCCCAGCTGACTACCGGCGAAAGGCGGGGTACACCCTGGACAAGTCGCCAGGTCATCACAGGGCTGACACATAGACACAGACAACCATTCACACTCACATTCACACCTACGCTCAATTTAGAGTCACCAGTTAACCTAACCTGCATGTCTTTGGACTGTGGGGGAAACCGGAGCACCCGGAGGAAACCCACGCGGACACGGGGAGAACATGCAAACTCCGCACAGAAAGGCCCTCGCCGGCCACGGGGCTCGAACCCGGACCTTCTTGCTGTGAGGCGACAGCGCTAACCACTACACCACCGTGCCGCCCAAACTCTGTTATATTACCAATATAAAATACACAGCTGATTTTCCCCTCCTCAGGTGCCTCACAGACTCCTCTCCCCTGCGCTCCACAGCTTTAAGCATTACACTAATTTTCGTATTTTCGCAGCTGTGAATGACATCAACCCCCTCAACCAAAAAAAGTAGGCGTACACCATGCTACTTTTTTTCCTTTGAATGGTAATAGACAACACAAAGACGCAATCGGACAGCAACTTTTTTTGTGAAAGTCTCAAACTCTCTGAGGCACCTAAGGACAAAAAACTAATTCGGCTCCCCAACTCGGCTCCCACCGAAGAGCCGGCTCCCGTCGTTCACTTCAAAGAGCCGGCTCTTTGAACCGGATCATTCGCGAGCGACACATCACTACCGGTTTCCTACTGACCCAGACAAGAGGGCCAAATGGATTGCAGCTGTGAAGAGACAGGATTGGGAGCCAACAGAGTACTCCAGACTTTGCAGTGATCATTTCATTTCAGGTTAGTTTATCAGTTAACGCAATTTTGATAAAATATATAGCAAAAAGTAAATGGGTCAGTGTTTGTTAACCCATCTGAGCAGTGAAACAAGGCAGTGTTAATTTGTCTAGGGTTGCATGTAGCAGACATCAGACATAAAACGCAATAACAGAGGCTAGAAAGAAACGGGACACAGAAATAAATAAACAGGGCTCCATACCAAGGCTGGGTACAGTGTTTGTGATAAAAGACAGATCCAATTTAACACGAATCACAGCTTACTTTCTTGTTAAAATGTGCAAAGGTCTCCACCATCTCATACCGCCTTGCACTGAACGATTTAAGCATGCCGTCCAAAATGGCTGCGTCACATGACTTGGTCACGTGGTTGAAATACCTCAATATCCGGGAGACTCCGGAAACTTCCGGGACACGGATGTCTGTTATAAGCTTGCGCAGTAGTGAAAAAATCGACAGCCTGACCGTCCTGCCAATAAACACATCGATGAACACAGACACGGCACGCGCTTAATATGTGGCGGCTTTAGTTGACGGTGTGTCTGAATCTTCTCTTCATATATCTTTTTTATTTTCAACGAACCAGCCGGGCTGCCTAGTGACAGGAATTACTCGCCAAATGACAAATTAAGTCGCCTCGGGCGACCGGACCACCGCGAATTTCGAGCCCTGTAATTGGTGGCTCTAAATTGACCGTAGGTGTGAATGTGAGTGTGAATGGTCGTCTCTGTGTGTCGCCCTGTGATGACCTGGCGACTTGTCCAGGGTGAACCCCACCTCTCACCCATAGTCAGCTGGGATAGGCTCCAGCTTGCCTGCGACCCTGTAGAACAGGATAAGTGGCTACAGATAATGGATGGATGGAATAAATACACTAGTAACTTTAAGACCCTTTATTGGTATTTTTAAAAGTAGTCATGACACATTTAAGTCTCATCTCATTATCTCTAGCCGCAGAGCCGGCCCGTGGCATAGGCAATATAGGCAAATGCTAAGGGCGCTGCGTCCATCCAGGGGCGCAGAAACGGGGGGAGAAAAATTATGACTTCCACTATTCTGAAAACGAGTCAGCATTATAATGTCTTAGCCTAATTTAATTGTACAGCAAAGCATGTAGTCAGGGTGCGATTTGTCAAAAAAAGCGGGGTGGGGTGGGGTGTGGTGGTGGTTGTTAATCATGAAACAATAAGCGCTCAACAGTGGTTCGCCCTGTCTATAGTGTGTCTTCGGGCGTGCAAGTATGCATCCGCGGCTATTCTCTGTTTTGGCCATGTAATAGCCTAAGTGCAAAGTGTGCCCAGGGGCGCCAAGGGTGACCAAAACCCCACCAAAAAGGAGGGATGGAGTTATTGAATGGAGATGTTACCAAGTGCATCAGTGGTGTACAGTGTTTTCAACCACTGTGCTGCCGAACTCTAGTACCGCGGAACACTAGTGTGCCGTGAGAGATCACCAAGTGTACCATGGAAAATTATAGAATGACTGCATATTGTAAATATTGGCAACAGCATTTTAGTTTCAGTCAACATTTTCTATTGGTGATGTGCCTTGAGATTTTTTCATTGAAAAAAGTGTGCCCTGGCTCAAAAAGGTTGAAAAACAAGTGTAGCCTACGCAGCAGTGGTCGGTGATTTCCTTATGCCTACTAAAAATGCACAATGATAGGTTATAAGGGGGGCGGGGGGAGCGGTGTTCATCGGGGAATGAGAATGGCTATCCACTGCAAAAAGTAGCCCAGACTACAAGTGCTTAAATGAAGAAATCCAAACTCTCGGGTGCGCAAGGGCGCAAACGAAGGCTACAGGAAGAAACAAATAGAGCAAAGTCGTAAGTCTGATCTAATCTCTCATATCAACCATTATAGTGGCAAATTAATATTTTAGACGCCTGAATCAATGTCTGCCTAGCTAACTAGATGCAAACAGCAATAGACTTCAATAACAAAGTACCCATAATAGCACTTTTGTTTGAAAATACAGCCCATTGATGTCCTAACAGGGTGCTTAAGTTTGCACAATTTAGAAATGTAGAATTTTTTATTCATTTAATTTGTTAATTCTTCAGAGATGACTTAACTTTTAATAGCAAAAAAGAAACTAAAAATAATTTCTTGTTTATTGTCCATGCACTATACTTTGAACAGGGTGCGGAAGAGTTTTTGCCCATTATATGGAGATATGTATTGAATTTGTGTGGTCATTTTACTTTGTGACACTTTATGTTAATAATGATAACAATAATAACAATAATGAAAAAGATAAAAATGACTTCTTGTTTATTGTCCATGCACCGTACATTGTTTAATAGTAACAGAATAGAGTGATTAGATTAAAGTGTTATTTAGATGTTATAAGAGGGTTTTTTTTCTTTGGGGGGGGGCGGCAAAACTCAATCTCACCTAGGGCAGCCAAAGACCTAGAGCCGGCCCTGTCTAGCCGCTTTATCCTGTTCTACAGGGTCGCAGGCAAGCTGGAGCCTATCCCAGCTGACTACGGGCGAAAGGCGGGGTACACCCTGGACAAGTCGCCAGGTCATCACAGGGCTGACACATAGACACAGACAACCATTCACACTCACGGTCAATTTAGAGTCACCAGTTAACCTAACCTGCATGTCTTTTGACTGTGGGGGAAACTGGAGCACCCGGAAGAAACCGGAGCACCCGGAGGAAACCCACGCAGAGAACATGCAAACTCCGCACAGAAAGGCCCTCGCCGGCAACAGGGCTCGAACCCGGACCTTCTTGCTGTGAGGCGAAAGCGCTAACCACTACACCACCGTGCCGCCACATTTAAGTGCATGTTAAATTTAGTAACTTTAACAAAGTGACATCTTAAGTGTTCTTTTTAACAGCATGTCATTATCTTTAAGACCATGGGAGAGGGGAGATGTAGCAGTTATTGCCTGTCACTGAGGGGATGCAGGCTCGGCCCTAGCGGAAGTCTCTGGCGAGGAGTGCTGACTGCGAGGTCCTGTACAATCAAAACTCTCAGGTGAGTGGGGGCGGGGAGTGTGTTAGTGTGTGCAGCATGTTAGCGTGAGCATGTAGTCTATGGGAAATGAATAGTGCGTTGGATTAGCACTAATCCCATGTTTGGGAAAATCGAAAATGTTGTCTTGGGCCCCTCACCAATCCAAGTATGGAGTATGTGAGTCCAGCTGTGTCAATTTGCATAGGTGAACAGACAGACAGACAGACACAGAGACAAACAGCCTTCCTTTAGTAGTATAGAAGTCATGGAAAGTCACTTAAAGTTATACTCTAAAAATTTTTAAGTAAATACACTGAAATTCAGCATTTCATAAACGTTTAGGATACTTTAAGAATAGCTTAAAACTGTGAGCTCGTCTCCTGAATTCTTAACATTAACATTCACTTAATTCTACTTTCACTCATTTAATATAAGTTGACAGAAACACACTTTTTTACTATATGAGATTTGTGCTGCTTGATGTAAGAAAATTAAATGCAAAAAAAAGGTGCCGTAAAAATGTTTTAATAAGTAAAACGCTTACTCTTTCTAAAAGACTTCTACTGGAGTCTGGTTTTTTTCTGACTTTCAAATAAAACACTTTCTGGCTAGTTTCCTTTGCTAAGGAATTTATTAAAAGTCACCTCTGTATATTTAGAGCTGAGAGATTTGTGTAACCATGCCATGTGTGTTGTATGTACGTTATATTGCTGAAACTATGTGGACACCTGATCTTCACACCTACATGTGGTTCTTCCCCAAACGGTTACCACAATTGTCTCGAATGCCTTTGTATGCTGTAGGATTATAATTCTCCTTCACTGGAACCTGTACATGACTGTGCACAAAGTGAGCTCCATGAAGACACGTACCCCTTTTCCACCAAATCAGTTCCAGGGCTGGTTCGGGGCCAGTGCTGGTGCTGGTTCACAACTCATTCAACTTGCGAGCCAGCTGAGAACCAGTTTGCTTTTCCATAGCTTGGGGTGCTAAGGGGAGCCACGTCTTTACGTCGCTGTATACGTCAGTTACGTCGCTGTATACGTCAGTTATGTCGCTGCAGTTGCATAAACCTTGGCACGAACATCGAAGCAGCAACAACACGGAGAAGAAGAAGCAGCAACAACAACAATAATGGATGACTTTGCGTTTGTACAGCTGCTGCTTCTCGTCGCTTAAAAATGGTGACCTTTCGCAGTCTTGCTATTGTTGTTGGTCTTAACAACTCCGCCCCCCACTGATGTAAGCAGTTCTTTCCTCTGGCCCAGCAGAGAGTTGGTGCTAGCCTGGAACCAGTTTTTCTGGCCCCAGAGCCAGTTCTTTGTCAGTGGAAACAGAAAACCCAGTTCCAAACTAAGCACTGGCCCCGAACCAGCCCTGGAACTGCTTTGGTGGAAAAGGGGCAATGATGGTGTGTTCAGGTTAGAGTGTCGTGCACAGAGCCCTGAGTGAACTCCACCTCAGTGGGCACCTTTAGGATGAACTGGAACATTGATAGTATCTCTGTTACCTTGGTGGCTCCGTTGGCATAGATGGGGATCATGTTCTCTGCTCCCTGTTTGACCTTCAGCTCAATGTTGAGCTGCCGTTCCAGAGCCATGATGCGCTCCTGATTGGCTGATGATCGACCCATTGTGCCCAGATGCGGGAGGTCATCTGGGGGTCAAACGCACTGTATGAGGCTCTGATAGAGTGATAGAGTGATGAATCATGTGTTATGCTGTGTATGTGAACTTCACATCCTCACCCTTGCTGTCATCGGGCCCCTTCACCATGATGTGTGCGTCAAGTTCTTGCAGCTGTGTGTGTAGTGCATCCAGTCTGCGTTTGGAGGAGCGTAACTGGTTCTCCACCTGGTGTGCATTGCGTTTGTCACTAATGGCACGTCGTAGGTTCTCTGCTCCCTCTTTGATCTTCAGCTCTTTACGGATTTCTCGGCGGATTCTCTCACGCTGCTCCTCCAGACGCTGCTGCACACCAGAGTCTGAGAAATCCGAGTTCGGGTCTAAACCCAGCTGCTCTAGGACCGAACTGCCCGGGTCTACCTGAAAGAGAGAGAGAGAGACAGAGAGAGACACATGAGATCAACAGTGTAGAACACACGCTGATCCTGTCAGTCAGTGAAGCGCCTCCTGTCATAGCTAGAGTGTGAAATGCTGTGAGCATTAAATATACAGCACAAACCCACAGCAGCAAAACCAAAGACCCGAGTCAGCAACTGAACACTAACTGGAGAAGTTAACATTGATTTTCAATGCATTACTACAGACAGAACAAACACACAGGCTGAGTGCATTACAGCAAAATACACATTACTGTAAATACACATAGGAGAGAGATAGGGAGGGGGAGGGAGAGAGATGGAGAGTGGGAGATAGATGGAGAGAGAGGGGGAGAGAGAGAGAGGGAAAGGGAGAGAGGGGGAGAAAGAGAGAGGGGAGAAAGGGGGGAGAGGGAGAGAGAGAGGGGAGAAAGAGCGGGAGAAAGGGAGAGAGAGAAAGGGAGAGGGAGAGAGGGGGGAGAAAGAGAGAGGGGGAGAAAGAGAGAGAGGGAAGGGGGAAGGGGAGAGAGAGAGGGGGGAGCAAGAGGGGGGGAGAGAGAGAGAGGGGGTTAAGACGGCTGATCTGGTGAAACGTTCTGTAAGGAGACATTTATGTCATGTTTATATTGCAGTACGGCTTTGAAATGTGCAGTAATGGCCCTTTTCCACTACCCTTTTTCAGCTCACTTCAGCCCAACGCGGCTCGCGTTTCGACTACCAAAAAACAGCACGACTCGGCTCGCTTCAGCCCTGCTTAGCCCCTAAAACTCGCACGGTTTTGGAGTGGGGCTGAAGCGAGCCAAAGCGAGCCGAGTGAGGCTGGGGGCGTGAGCAGACACTCCCCTGTGCACTGATTGGTGAGGAGGAGTGTCCTCACATGCCCACACACGCCCCGCGAGCGCGCTGGGATCTGTAAACACCGCAAACCCGGAAGGAGAAGAATTACGAATTACGAGAATTATGAAGCCTTATGCGCCTCGCCTCATCTATACGCTCTTGCCAGTATCTGTTGGCGTTGTCGGTGACAACAAGCCACAGCACCAAGACCAGCAACACTAACGACTCCATGTCCTCCATGTTTATTGTTTACTATTCGGATCATGAGACTACCGCTTAAAAGATCACTGATATCACTGTTTGCGCTGCTTAACGACATCACGTGACGTCCACCCACTTTCGCTAACTCCACCCAATGTGTCCACCCACTTCCAGCCAGCACGGTTCAGCGCGGTTGTAGTCGAAATGCAACTCCAACAGCCCCACTCAGCTCGACTCAGCCCAACTCAGCACGGCACGGCTCAGCCCGACTCAGCCGCGTTTGTAGTGGAAAAGCGGCATAAGTCTTCTGACATGGGAAAGACTTTCTGGTTTCTCAATAAAGTGACAAGCTGTTTTATTCATGAGAGAAAAAAGGCAGGATGGTGAGGGAACTATGGATGCTGAGAACGGCTGTGTCAGTAATAAATAAATAAACAAATAAATAAATAAATACATTTACATTTAACAAATATTACTAATAATGAATAAATAATTAACTTGTTATTACAAAAAACAGTATTTGTTACCTTGAGATATCGCAATAATTTTCTCGTTATCATGAGAAAAAGGCAATAAAAAATATTCCAAGCATGGCCATTCTCAGCTCCACAGGGAACAATCCCAGGTAATAAATTATATGCAATCAGATCCACCAATATTACGACATTGAGAAAGTTATTCCATAACACGGCTCATTTGCATACTCTATTCTGATTGGTCAGTCATAGCACTGTATGGTCTGTTATTTCTGTATAACAGCTCACTGTTATGAACCATTTCATTAGCAGAAGCAATAAAATAATTTTGTAAATCAATATTTTGTGTCAAATTATTGATTTCTTGAGTAAATAGCTGTAATAAGTGGGATAATGCACAGTTATTATTATACAGTTATTATTCAGGGTGATTCAAGAGCCCTCAGCTTCACATCAGGGTCCTGCATCACTCTGTCAGGGTTTATTTAACAATAATGACCAGCTCGATGTATGTTATCCCTTACTTAGTTATCTGTTAGAAAATATTGGGATTAAAATTTAATTCCAAGAAGCACACAACTGATGGATGCAGTAAATGCAGTTTAGAGTTTATTGAAGAGAGGCAGACAAAATCCAAAATGTGAGGCAAAAGAGTCATTAAAAGCAGGCAAGAGTCAGGCGATCAGCAGGCAGCATGAGCAGGGCAAAATACAAGAGGGATAAAAGCAGGAAGAAAGCAAATTCAAAAACCCAGGGAAACAAGATGAGAATATAAGCTGTGATTTGGTCTAATCAACACTGAGCATTACTTCGGAAAGTCCTTAGTGTGATGAGTATGCTTATAGAGAGTGTGGCTGTGATTGAGTCCATGTGAATGCAGTCAGTGAGTGTGAGAGTGAATATGGTTGTTGGGAATTGTAGTCTGTGGTGGCCATGTTTTTAGGCTGCAATGTGTTCTGAATTTGTGGCATGAATGCAGACTTTCAGCTTGAATTTGACAATATTTAAGTTTCAATTCAGTGGATTCTTTCCCTAGGGAAGAAAAACCCCTTTCATGACACACGTAGGTATCAAAGTCAACAATCAAAAGAAGACGTCACTTCACTTCACCAGAATGAACATTGAGGGTTTACCACAAGATGTAAACTAAGCAAGCCTCAAAAACAGGAAGACCAAAAACAGAGTTTACCAAAAACATTTTTAAAAAACAGCTTGTACAGTTCTACATTTCTACAGAATTGTGACATGTGTAGAGCTTTATATTATTATTATTATTATTATGGGCGGCACAGTGGTGTAGTGGTTAGCGCTGTCGCCTCACAGCAAGAAGGTCCGGGTTCGAGCCCCGTGGCCAGCGAGGGCCTTTCTGTGCGGAGTTTGCATGTTCTCCACGTGGGTTTCCTCCGGGTGCTCCGGTTTCCCCCACAGTCCAAAGACATGCAGGTTAGGTTAACTGGTGACTCTAAATTGACCGTAGGTGTGAATGTGAGTGTGAATGGTTGTCTGTGTCTATGTGTCAGCCCTGTGATGACCTGGCAACTTGCCCAGGGTGTACCCCACCTTTCGCCCGTAGTCAGCTGGGATAGGCTCCAGCTTGCCTGCGACCCTGTAGAACAGGATAAAGCGGCTAGAGATAATGAGATGAGATTATTATTATTGATTTCCTTCACAGTATGTATGTACTGGTGAGTCCTGTGTTGGCCACACCAAGTAGCCACAGTAATCCAGGGCCCTACAGAGGATCCTTGCTGATCCAAGCATAGTAAAGGGTTTCAACCCTACATGGATGTTGCTCAAATATCCTTCTGTTGGTGAAGCTACCCAGCGCTCCTATAACAATTGGGCTGATAACAACTTTCTTCATCTTCCACAGCGTCTTGATCTCTATAGCCAGATCATGATACTTCTCGATCTCATCCTCCTTCAATGCAATCCTACTATCACCTGGGCAAGCAACATCAATGATGTGACACACTTTCTCGTCCTTGTCTACCACCACAATATCGGGTCTGTTGTGCGGGAGTCTCTTATCCGTCTGGATCGTAAAATCCCACAATACCTTCGCATGGCTGTTCTCTATAACTGGCTCGGGATTGTGTCCGTACCATTTCTCCTTGCATTTCATATCATATTGCTTACACAGATCCCAGTGGATGGCCTTGGCTACATTATCATGTCGACGTTTGTACTCCGACTGTGCTAGCTTGGGGCATTCACTTAGAAGATGGTTCACTGTTTCATCCTTCCCCCTGCACAGTCTACACAGGGATTCTTCCTGAGACTTGTCAATTTTGGACTTTATTATTATTATGATTATTATTACAGCTATCTGCTCACACTGCAGATGAACCCACCATGATGATGATGATGATGACCTGAAACACACTTCGAGCAAGAGCAACCCAAGACTTTTTTTATGGTGAAGAAGTGGAAAGTTCTGCAAAGGTCACGTCAATCACCTGAGCTGAATCCACCAGAGCTGCACTTCACTTCCTGAAGGAACAACTGAAGAAAAAACGGCACAAGAACAAGCAGGAAGTGAAGAAAACCTGGCAGAGTATCACAAGCGAAGAAACACAGTGTCTGGTGATGTCTGTGGGTTTCAGACTTCAGGTAAAGGATTTACAGTGTTAAAAATGACAATTTAATTGATTGTTAGTTTGTCCTTAAAAAGAGAAGGACCACATATAACAACTGCTATAATTCCTACACCCTTCACCTGATTTGGATGTATATATCTTCAGATTAAAGCTGAAAGTCTGCACTTTGAGCTCATTATTCATTGTTATTCACTTATGAAGCTACAGTGAGATGCTGGTAAAGACGGCATTATAGCTGTGCTACACTGTATGCTTTTTCTTGTGTATAAAGACACTCCAGGAAGTGCTCGCTTTTTTTTTTCTATCTAAAACCAAAGTGAAACCAAACCAAAACCAAGTATCAGCAGGACAATAAAATATACATGAATTAAAAAAAAAACAATCTGGAGGTTTAAGGTAAACAATTATGCGATTCTAGAAAATTTTATAGTCACGTGACCTGCTAATGTTCAAGCCCAGCTTGTTCAGCTTCAGGCTTGTAGTACTCGAGTCCAACTCATGCCCTAATTTTAAGGACTCATGATTTGACTTGGACTTTAGCACTGATGACTCGGACTTAGACTTGTTCATTAACTGCATTCGGACTCGTAACTTGGAGACGAGGACTCGGATAGATTTTTTTCTATATTTCTGTAACATGCTATAATAATTTAGCATAAGATATTTATCTCTACATTAATTTTTCTACTAATTTCGTGCAAGAGAATGCACATTCACCTGTTCATACGTCATGTTAAGGAACAAACTAACGTTAATTGCGCTAAAATGCCTGGAGAGAACGCCGCTAGGATTGTCTGCTTTGCTTATACAGACTTCTCGTGCAGTGGGAAAAAATGCACTGCTGTGTGTTCCATATGTAGAACTATCGAGGAGACGACGGGGACAACCTCGAATTTCAATCGTCATTTGGTAAGACTCCACCCAGAGAAGGAAGTGACACACTATGTTCATTGCTCCGTTAATAGCAGGGCTTACTGAGCCCATGTTTACATTAGACCGTATCAGCGGATCATCAGATTAACGTTTTTAAAACGATTAGTGTGCACACAGCAACACCAATACACGATTTGCGTGCACACAGCAATACCAATACACGGATACGCTCGGCTCTGCAGGCATCCTGCGCTCCAAATCACTCCGCCCTGAACAGCGAGTGCCCTCTAAAGGGTGCGCACTCCGGCCTTGCGCAGCTCACAGAACACGCGAGTGAAGTGAACAAGCTGTGATTCGGGACTGAGCCGCTGTGTGTGTGATCCCAGCGCATATCACTTACCACTTGCAAGTGGAAGGATGGCAAGCCTAAAGACAATCATAACTACACAATGGGCAGTATTTGCATCAGTATTTGCAGTATTTTCATACTTTTATACTCTTTAATGAAAGGTGATACAAGGCGGAAGTCCGCGCCGTTTTTCAGCAGTCGCGTCACATGACCAACGCCAGCGAATCAGGAAGGTGGATGTCACAGTGACGTTGTCCAATGAGACGCCAGCTAGAGCTCAGCACAGCGTATTCACGTATTCTGAATGTTTACACAGCACCGGAGCTGACACGATCTGGATTGAATACGTGGACGCTGGCGGATTCCCGTTTCCCAGCGTTTCCAGGCGGTTTAATGTATACGGACAGTGCATCCGCGAAGAAAACAAGACAGATACGGTCTAATGTAAACGTAGCCTGAGTGATGAACTAGCTAGTGTTAATCCTCTCTCATGTTATTTGCCGTTTTGATAGTGGGCGTGGCTTGCTGAGCGATGAACAAGCTTTTTATCTGTAGCCTATTCACTAAAATGGGGCAGTCAAGCAGTAACGTTAGTCCAACACAGTAGCAGAGACAGTTTCACATAAAGGCAGCAACAGCCACCATCAAATGGTACACTTGGAGTCTTGTTCTCTGACTCGACTCGGATCAATAGTGGACTCAACGCGGACTCGAAATTTTCTTTAATGACTTGGACTTGAACACTGGGGACTCGAGAGTGGACTTGGACTCGAGGTTTAGTGACTCAACGACAACACTAATCAACCTACAACCAGTGCTTAGAAACAATAACAATATGAGGTGTAGGCACTTCACATGGAACGTTTGGTGTAATGACCATGTGCACTCTGTGATAACATGCCTTTCTGTCTGATTACAGCATATCGATCATAATTACTACAGCTACAGGATCAGACTAATAGCCTAAAGGAAAATGCAGAGAAGGTTGGTCTTCGCATCAGTGCAGAAAAAACAAAAGTCCAGAAGATCTGTACAAATGATGAAGACATGCCTGTATTAATAAATGGAACACCAGTTGAAGACGTAGACCAGTTCATATCTAGGGAGTAACTTTTCAAAAGGCAGAGATAGACCTAAAGTGCCGACCTGGTAAAGCAACCACAACTTTTAGCCGAGTACAGTCAGTGTGGTCCTCCAGATCATTTGGTATCTCTACCAGAGTTAGAGTGTATCTTACAATAGTCGTACCTACAGCAATCTATGCTAGTGACACTTGGAAAATGACAGCGAAAATGGTTCAGCAGTTAAATGTGTTTCATAGAAGGTGCCTTCAAAAAGTTCTAGGTATACACTGGATAGACCACATCACCAATGAAGTAGTTCTTAGGCGTGCAAACACGAGGGACCTGTATACCATTGTTACAGAACAGAGACTACACTTTGCTGGCTGTATTTTAAGACTTCCAGACAGCAGACCATCGAAAACTGCATTCATCTGGATTCCAAGTAAGGTATTAGGCAGAGACCCGTCCACCCGTAAATTTGACGGGCAATTGCCGATTTCAACGGGCAAGTATACACACAGACGGATACTGAAACGGACGATAATGCCGAAAATTTTCGCACATGAATACTCCCACATGTCATCCGATAAATCCAGTTATGTTCCGCCCACACACGGACTGGCCATCGGGAGTAGCGGGAGTTTTCCCGGTGGGCTGGTGGTTCAGCGTGGGCCGGCGGAGAAAAAAAAAAAAAAAACAGTTGCGCGCTGGCCTTTAATATGATAAGCAATGTTAACAGTTTGTTAAAGAAACTGTTAACATTGCTTATCATATTAAAGGCCAGCGCGCAACTGTTTTTTTTTGTTTTTTTTTCTCCGCTGGCCCACACTGAACCACCGGCCCACTGGGAAAACTCCCGCTACTCCCGATGGCCAGTCCGTGTGTGGTTCCGCCATCATTTACAAATCGTAAGAAACACAGTTTAATACGAAAAATACTGAAAACTTGAAATGAAAAATCAGAATATTTCATCGTTTCCGCCATTTTGGCCCGCACTGAATCTTGTAACATGCGGACTGAATAAATCGCGAATTCTGATTGGTCGAAAATTGCCAAACACCCTGCGTTGTAGTTTCCTCTTTCTTGGCAGGAGAACCGCATTTTTTTTTGCTGACTCACTCTTCTGGATCAAGATGAATCCCAACAAACGCCCCAAATTGAATGTGACAAAAACTGATTCGTTTTTCCACAAAAAGACAGAAAAGGTATGTGTGATACATTGATTAACAAGGGGGGTTCATTGGGGTATGGTAAAATAGAATACTGTTGGGTTTTTTTTTTATTAAATACTGTAACTAGATCAAAAGATTATATACAATTCATTGTTGTTTATTTTCTTTTCACTTTTGTTACCAAATCAAACACCATACATACATCTGATACATTCAGGAGTGAAACTGAAAAAAATACAAAGTAAAAATATGCAATATTTCTGATCAAAAATTACACGCCATTTCACCCTGAAAATGTCCTAGAATGCAGGAAATGAAGTCTAAATTTCAAAAATTTTCTGGGGGGGCATGCCCCCAGACCCCCCTAGAGGGACTTCGCGCCTGCGGCGCTCGTCTTCGCACCTGCGGCACTTATCAGGATTATATAAAATATTATTTTTGACTGGTAAATTTCTTTTTCTGCCTAATACCCTAATTCCAAGAGGTGGAAAACGCCCGAGAGGATGTCCAAAAAAGACATGGAGAGACACATTTAAAGAAGATCTCAACAGACGTAACATTCAATGGAGTTCAGTAAAGTCTATTGCAGCCGACAGAGAAAGATGGAGAGAACTTGTGGCCCTTTGCCCATCCCAGGGCTTGAGGAACTAACTAACTATAGGGTCAGACATACCGTAGGATCAGAAACCGAATAGTACTCAAGTTAGTAGTATTAGTACTATTAAGTTGAACTAATTGTGCTGTAGGATTAAAAGTTAATGCACTGTCCAGTGGAGCGAGGTTCCTCACTGAACCAGAGTCAGATTTCTGCATCCTGCAACGCAAGAAAGGCTTCTGACTCAGATCGATGCTAACAGGATGATAGAGGCATTAAATCAGATCAGAATCAGAAAATGCTCCAACACCTGCTAATCGGTGGATGTGGTATGGATGAATATGGATGGATGAACACACACATACACACACAATAATGTGCTCAATAGGCCAGCAGTTAGTTTGTCTCTGAACTTCATTAGAGGCTCACAGAGGGTTTATTAAGCAAAAATCAATGAAGTGCAGAGCTGATTACGCAGCAGAAGCTGATTCAGTCCCTCAGGGACACGTCCTTTACAACCACTCAGATATCACTCAACACTTTTACTAAGCACAAAGTGACAGCACTAACACACTGGATCATTCTAAAAAAATAATAATAATAAATACAAATTTTTAAAAAGCCACACAATCCTATGATGAGGTATATCCAATTCCATTGTTTCGAGAAAAATCACTTTTTCTGATTATAGGAAGTGATAAAAGAAAAAACACTGTATCTTGTTTTAAAATGTATTGACTAACTCCTTAATGATAATAAACTTCAAAAATGAAATCCAGAACTAGTTAACAGCTTTTAACTGAACCAAGTAATTTTTTTTTTGGCAAGTCACTACATATCCACACCACGGCATTTTTCCCCAAAATGTTACATATCCCTTTCTATTTAAAGTGCATTTAACCGTGTTCTTTCATGACAGATTATTTTATCTTATAGATTATTTTATCGAAATTATTCATAATTCAGCGTGAAACTGTCCAATAAATGTGAGAAGTGCCGAAGCGATTTCCTACTTCATGGGCACAGCCATCTTAGAAGACCTCACACCAATGGCAGCCTCTGATTGGCGAAGTGGATATGTCTGGTTTTGAGAAAAATCGGTGATGGTGCCATAATGCAGTGTGTAAATCAATGGCAGATATTGTGTTTTGCCAAAAACTGAATATGGTACGAGTAAGATATGATAATTGCTGATGGTCTGGTGGCGGGAGTTTCAATTTTTCAAATTTAGCGTTTATCGTGATTTGGAACCAAACTCTTCAAATGGACTGGGGTGGGGGTGGGGGATAATATTCTGAAAAAATCCCTCTGAATTTCTGAAATTAATGTCGAAAATTTCCAAGAAAAAAATATCTTCAATGAGGCTGGAGTAGATACCGGCCACTGAATGTTGTGTGAGAGTTTGAAATCCGATCAATCCTGCAGGAGGAGTAGTGATTTTTTTTTTTAAGATATTTTTTTGGGCTTTTTGCACCTTTATTGGATAGGACAGTGTAGAGACAGGAAATGAGCGGGAGAGAGAGAGACGGGAAAGGATCGGGAAATGACCTCGGGCCGGAATCGAACCCGGGTCGCCCGCATTCATGGTATGGCGCCTTAACCACCTGAGCCACGACGCCCCCAGGAGGAGTAGTGATTTTTGTGAAATTGTATTTGACCCCTGTGTAGCTGCAGCCATGGCAGGTGGCGCCACCTGGTGAACAATTCTTGTTGGAATATGTCTTTAGAGTCTTCTGGGTGAGTTTCAGCGAAAATGTCCCAGCAATTTACGAAGAGTAGAGTTTAATGTGACAAGTCACCTAAAATTTTCAGACGCCCAAAAAATCATAAATATGATAGGTGGTGCCATCGTCTTGACAACTTTTATACATACCAACCTGGGGAACATTTGATGTGAGTTTGATTGAAATCTGATCAATCCTGTAGGAGGAGTAGTGATTTTTGTAAATTGTGGACAGATGATGGACAGATGATGCGTGATTGCATAAGCTCACCCAGCCTGGCCTACAGCTGGATGAGCTAAAAACTCCAAAATTCTGAGATTACAAAGTCATAAATTTGTGACAGAAAAACCTCTCATACTTCCTGACTGCAGTGCATTCTGAGAAATGTAGTTGAAAATATCTTATTGCTTTCTTTAAATAATATTGGCTGGCTTTTTTTCCTGGTATATCAGATATATTCCATTCAGCTAGCACAATATTCAACTTGTCATCGACTCGTTCAGTATCATGCTAGCTGAATGGAATATATCGGAGATACCACTCAATGCCAGCCAATATTATTACTACTATTATTATTATTATTATTATTATTATTATACATACACATTCCTTTCGGGTGTTCAACGCATCTTTCTCTTTCAAAATTCTCTCAAAATCTTCCGTATTTAACAAAGCACACTTGGCGGCCATGTTTGTTTACAAATTGTCCCAGTCGCTCGCTAACACAGAAGTTTTACATCTCCGACGTGTGACGTCATGTTGTCTTGACAACCGTGTAATATCGTAAACCATATTCAGCACTCATTCTCCATTGGGTAGAGTGACATAATACATGTAGAATTTTGGAGTTTTTAGCTCATCCAGCTGTAGGCCAGGCTGGGTGAGCTTATGCAATCACGCATCATCTGTCCATGATCTGTCCAATATTGTTAGCGATATGCTAACAATATTGCATGCTATCAAACCAAATTAATGAAACCCACAAGAAGGGAATAGAGTACATTTTTATTCCATCAAAAAGTGTCCTGTATGTATAATAATCTTTTATTCTGTGTAATCGAGAAGGAATGACTGTATTTCCTGCAACTCTCAGCTCCGTTTCAAAGTGACAGAGTTTTGGGCAGATGAGAAGAATCCATACACTGAAAGTAACAGGAAACTGCTCTCGCATAATAATTAAACATTTATAAACAGCGAAGACAAAAAAAGGACACAGATAAACAAAGGTGTGAGCTTTATAAATTCGTCTCAAGTTGCATTTAGGAAACACAGCAAACAATCAGTCATGTGCTTCCTGGCTGTAATGCATTCTGGGAAATCTATCCATCCATTATCTGTAGCCACTTATCTACCCATTCTACAGGGTTGGAGGCAAGATGGATCCTATCCCAGCTGACTATGGGCGAGAGGCGGGGTACACCCTGGACAAGTTGCCAGGTCATCGCAGGGCTGACACAGAGACAAACAACCATTCACACTCACATTCACACCTACGGTCAATTTAGAGCCACCAAGTATCCTAACCTGCATGTCCTTGGACTGTGGGGGAAACCGGAGCACCGGGAGGAAACCCACACAGACACGGGGAGAACATGCAAACTCCACACAGAAAGGCCCTCACCGGCCGCTGAGCTCAAACCCAGGACTTTCTTGCTGTGAGGCGACAGTGCTAGCCACTACACCATCATGCTGGCCAATCTGGGAAATCTCATCTCATTATCTCTAGCCACTTTATCCTGTGTTACAGGGTCACAGGCAAACTGCAGCCTATCCCAGCTGACTACGGGCGAAAGGCGGGGTACACCCTGGACAAGTCGCCAGGTCATCACAGGGCCGACACATAGACACAGACAACCATTCACACTCACATTCACACCTACGGTCAATTTAGAGTCACCAGTTAACCTAACCTGCATGTCTTTGGACTGTGGGGGAAACCGGAGCACCCGGAGGAAACCCACGCGGACACGGGGAGAACATGCAAACTCCGCACAGAAAGGCCCTCGCCGGCCACAGGGCTCAAACCCGGACCTTCTTGCTGTAAGGTGACAGCGCTAACCACTACACCACCGTGCCGCCCATTCTGGGAAATGTAGTTGAAAATGTATTCGTCTCTTAGTCTCGGTTTTTCTCTGGTTTTTTATCAGTTTTTTTCTCATAAATTTCTCATTTTAATCTCAGAAATTCTTTTTTTTTTCTGGAATATCACCCTCTCAAGGGTGGCACGGTGGTGTAGTGGTTAGCGCTGTCGCCTCACAGCAAGAAGGTCCTGGGTTCGAGCCCCGGGGCCGGCGAGGGCCTTTCTGTGTGGAGTTTGCATGTTCTCCCCGTGTCCGCGTGGGTTTCCTCCGGGTGCTCCGGTTTCCCCCACAGTCCAAAGACATGCAGGTTAGGTTGACTGGTGACTCTAAATTGACCGTAGGTGTGAATGTGAGTGTGAATGGTTGTCTGTGTCTATGTGTCAGCCCTGTGATGACCTGGCGACTTGTCCAGGGTGTACCCCGCCTTTCGCCCGTAGTCAGCTGGGATAGGCTCCAGCTTGCCTGCGACCCTGTAGAAGGATAAAGCGGCTAGAGATAATGAGATGAGATGAGATGAGATCACCCTCTCAGTCAGCTCCATTTTTTTTAACCTATAATGTCCCTAATACGCTGTCAGACAAGCTCATCATTCAATAATGTGTGGATTTACAAAACCAGTTCTCTGTGTAAAATCCCCATGTCCAGGACATTATCAGATTGATCAGATTATATATACATCACTGGAAACTTCCCATTTCTCCATGACCAGTCCCATGAAATCCAGACACGCGTGTGTGTGTGTGTGTGTGTGTGTGTGTGTGTGTGTGTGTGTGTGCGCGCAATCTGCTTTCTAGTTCAGAACACACACAACAGAGCGATTTTAGATCCTGTTTGCGTATTGCAGCAATTAATGAGTCAATATAGCAATTATGAGAGCTGTCTGGAAATCCACCATTTCATGAGAACTCAAGATCAAGCTGTTCTGTGTAATGGTGGAATCCATACACCTGTATGGTAGAGTGCTGGGCCCTGAAAATCTCCCTACAGAAGTCACTGGATGGCTCATACACCTGCATGCTGTATGTTACCTTAAACATCAGTTGGCAGGACCACATTTCCAACAAAGAGCTCTATGGTGACCTCCCAAGGATCTCCAACAAGGTGGCCTGGAGGAGGCTTGGCCTGGTGGGTACTGCCTCAGGCACAATGAGCTCCCTGCAAGTCAACTCATTTTGTGGGAGCCCACGCATGGATCGCGGTATCCTGGTCGTCCAGCGACTACACTAATCGATACACTCATGAGGGATGTTGGGGTGGCCAACAATGCCCAGCTCACCATCTGCATGTCCGACCACAGAGACTGGTCCTCAAGGCATGCAGCTCGGCTGAGGCCACCTTAAGTAAGTAATTAAGTAGCAATTATATCCTGACCATAGAGCCATGAGACCATTTATTAGCAAGTTCCATGTTTCAGTTGCCTGGAAACATAACTGCCTCAGCTAAAAAAAAAAATTTTTTTTTAATGTAAGAATATATGGCGAGTCAGGGAGTTAAATGTATTAATAAGGACTACAAGTTACGAGTATGATTATTATCCCATCCTCTTTATGCTCTTGACAAAAAGCTAGCAAGTCATTTCAGCTCTCCCTGATCATCCAACAACTCACACGTTTCCTCCAAAACGCATGAAACCAAGGAAACGCATCTTTTCAAACGTGCTGCTCAAGCTGCACCACATGGAGGAAGGAGATTCTTAGGCTGTGGACTGAACTCGAGCCACTGGATTACAATCCCAGTGAGCTAAGGAAGTGGATCAGATGCAGAGGTAAAGTTCCAAAGTTGGGTTTATTAACACGTTAAAAGGCTCAGAAGATCCCAACACAAACACAAAAATCCTTGAACAAGGCAGACAAATCCAGAAGAAAAATCCACAAGAGCAATGGACAACTGTCCAAAGTCAAAAACAAAGTTCAGGCAAAGACAGCAACGGTCCAAAGGGACAAATCCAAAAAGTGTAATCCATCAAAACAGGCAGAAAATCAGACCTTTACCAAGAGTTAAAGAACTTGAGATTCTCACGAGTACACACAAAGACTTAGCAAAGACAACTACAGAGGACCAGGTATAAATACACAAAATAATTCAGGGACGGATCCAAACTGATGCGATTGATGCACATGCATCAGTGACAAATATATGTGCACCACTTGGCATCGATCATGGGGTGTTTGTTTACTTTACCGCTAGCTGGCTACATAGGCTATAACTACGCTCAACCAACAGACCAATAGTTCAGTATCCGACCACCTGTGGTAAGTGGTGATGCTTACCTGACCTAATTATCTGTATTCTCATGATGCTTTGTATCGCGTGACCCGAGACAAAGAATCTAGGTCAAACCAATAAAATGCTCCAGAAAGAGGTAGAAATTCAAAATTTGCTGTGAATAATGGGCCAAGTTGCAGTCATAGCTGACCGTACCTGGGCTGTTTCGAAAGGTCTCGGGGAGAGGGAGGTGCATATAAAGCTTGGCAGGGCTAGGACTTGCCCTGCCCTCTTCGGAAAGGGCTCGGCGTGCTCTACGCCCCTGTGAAAATCCACAGTGATCTGGTAAAATTAGTGAAAATATTTCTGCAAATATGCATCTGTCAGATTCTTGGGCTGGATCCATCCCTGTAATTAATCACATAATACGCTGATAAAGAGTTACAGGTGTGTATAGAAAAATGGTAGGAAAGCAGGCAGAATGGGATAAGGGGGGTCAGGAGCACATGGATAACAAAATAAATACAAGGCACATGGTACAGCAAACTAAAAACCAAAAGAGTCCCTGATGGATTCTAGAGACCAAAAAAATGTCCCAAATCATAACAGAGCTATCTGCCCTCTTCCACATAATGTGAGCTCACAGCTGTCTAATATCGCTCTGATTGACAGGGGAGAGAGGTTGCTCCTCCCACCCAGACAGCACATCCAGTTTTGCTTCTACTCCAGATAAGGCTATTCTGTTGCACCAATCGAGAGCCTCCAAATGAAATCTTTTGCTTTGCAGCCATCAGTAAGGAGGTTTTTTTCTTTTTATTTCTGCTAGCAGCAGTGGCACAAATTGTTACTCTCACTCAGGATCTTTTTACTTCATTCTTCTTCTTCTATTTATTATTATTATTATTATTATTATTATGGTGGCGGCACGGTGGTGTAGTGGTTAGCGCTGTCGCCTCACAGCAAGAAGGTCCTGGGTTCGAGCCCTGGGGCTGGCGAGGGCCTTTCTGTGTGGAGTTTGCATGTTCTCCCCGTGTCCGCGTGGGTTTCCTCCGGGTGCTCCGGTTTCCCCCACAGTCCAAAGACATGCAGGTTAGGTTAACTGGTGACTCTAAATTGACCGTAGGTGTGAATGTGAGTGTGAATGGTTGTCTGTGTCTATGTGTCAGCCCTGCGATGACCTGGCGACTTGTCCAGGGTGTACCCCGCCTTTCGCCCGTAGTCAGCTGGGATAGGCTCCAGCTTGCCTGCGACCCTGTAGAAGGATAAAGCGGCTAGAGATAATGAGATGAGATTATTATGGTGGCACGGTGGTGTAGTGGTTAGCACTGTCACCTCACAGCAAGAAGGTCCGGGTTCAAGCCCAGCAGCCGGCGAGGGCCTTTCTGTGTGGAGTTTGCATGTTCTCCCTGTGTCGGCGTGGGTTTCCTCCGGGTGCTCCGGTTTCCCCCACAGTCCAAAGGCATGCAGGTTAGGCTAATTGGTAGCTCTAAATTGACCGTAGGTGTGAATCTGAGTGTGAATGGTTGTCTGTGTCTATGTGTCAGCCCTGTGATAACCTGGTGACTTGTCCAGGGTGAACCCCGCCTCTCACCGATAGTCAGCTGGGATAGGCTCCAGCTTGCCTGCAACCCTGTAGGACAGGATAAGTGGCTATGGATGGATATTATTATTATCATAACATTATTTAGGACGTTATTCCTCCCTCAATTTTCAACCAATCATCATCAAATTTCACATGAAGAATACCTCTGGGCTGAATTATGTTGCTATGACTTTTGGTGCTGATCTGGATCACTGATCCGGAATGGTCCATGAAAAATGGGATTTAAAAAAAAAAATCACTTATAACTCTGTCAATTTTCATTATTTTTTCAATCAGTGGGCTTTTTTTGTTTTATTTTGTTCAGGGTAGCAGGGTGCAACTTTTCCTCACTAAGCATCATTCTGTATCTCTTACCATTCAGGAACTATAGGGTACGGTGACCAGACGTCCCGGTTTGTAACAGCTAGCGCAAATTACTTTGACTTTAGTCACAGTATCTATCGAGTTTTCTATTCTGGTTGTTGAACCTACTTGTGCAAATAAAAAATGAGTAGCGCAGAGACAAAATCTGCTCATCCTCAGTGACTTGTGCACCGCTGACATGATAATTATCTTCATCCCTAACAGTAAGAAGAAGAAGACATTTCTGTAAACTCACAAAGCAGACACAGTTTCAGCATTGAGGTTAATAAACAGGGTGGAAATAGTTCAGTGGAAAGGGTAAGACACTCTAAAGGCTCTAAAAATTACAAACCGCTTATTAAAACCTGGTCACAAAAAAAGAACATTAACAAATCACGAACAAACTGACAAATAAAAGAATAAAATCTGATTTTATTCAGGAGATCTGGCCTGCGTGTTCTGCACGTTCTGAGGAACCCCTACAGAAAAAGGCTGCTTCTACGAGAGTAATCGCTTTGTAATGTGAACTCATTTCACTTCAGCGATACTGTATGGGACGTGATTTCTCGCTTCAGCTTCCGTTGAGATTGTTAATTATTGCTGACGGAGATACAGAGGCGCGCACACACACACACATTGTTATTTATGGTCTGATGAGTAATTTAGGTAAACTGTGCCTTTAACTGTGACTTCCCTTTTAAAGAGTGTGATTGTGAGCAGATGACACAGCACAGGGGTTAGAAGGATGAACTTCTAAACTTAGAACATAACTATTGCAAATAAACACACACACACACACACACACACACACACACACACACACACACACACAGAGCAAAGCCCAGACAGGTGATTTGTCACTGAAAACTTTGTCTACTGCTAAAGTTGGCACACTTTCACACACTGTGTGAAAAAGTCTTGGCACCCCACCCCTTTTTTTTCATCCAAAATATGTTACAGATTTCTATTTTACGACTTCTAAATTATTGGGTCAAAAAATTACAAAAACATTTTAGAGTTCCAAACGTTTGTTTTCCAGCACAGAAAAAAAAAATGTTTGTATCTGAGTAGCATATTCCATAAGAGAACACTTTTCAGATTAAAAAAGAAAACATAATGAAGGCTACTGGCAAAATTTTAGTGAAAAATGAAGAAGTGAGTGTGACAGTCAAAGTGTCCAGAAGGTTCTGTAAGATGCTCAGTAAAACCTACAGCTCATTTCCTTATCAAACTGCACTCGTTGGACCCGAGACTACTTTTTTTTTTAAAAGCAAAGGGCCGTCTCACACCAAATACTGACTTTGTTATATAGATTTATTATGGCTAAATGTAAGCCAGTAACTAACTAAAGAGTGATCTATTCTCAGACTAGTCAGTGACCTGTTTCCTGGAATTTAAGGCTGTTTCCACATTTTTTTTTTCATACCACCACAACCCAGTTTTTCCCAGAGCAGCTTGGGGAAAGTGCTGAGTTACAATGAATGTTGTTGTTTTTTTTAACCTCCTGACAATCAATGAGGAACAAGTGAAAAAAACAAACATGGAGGACAAAGTGGTGGTGAAAAAAATGAGTCACGAATGTGAGGAGATTTACACCATGATGAAAATGTACTGTATAATCCATCATGACTAAAAATATCAGTGTAAAAAAGTATCGGATATGTTTGGGACATTTAGAAGTATGTCATGTGATGTCCTACTTTAACTATGAGTGCAGATGCAGCTGGTAATTTTCTGCCTCAAAAGCTGCAGCGAAGTCAAACAACCTGATCATCAGTAGAGTTACATTGATCTTTCCTTCTCCTGCACCTCTGATAATGATAATAATAACAAACCTGATCTACAGAGGAAGTGCGGCTCGTCGATGACGCTAGCTGATATTACAAACATTTATTGTGTTTGAATGGGACCCTGGTGTCTGGGCAGGTAAGAATTCAGCAATCATACTCAGGTACAAGAGAGTCTCACACACACACACACACACACACACACACACACACACCCCTCTCTGTGGTATGGGGTATAGTGTACTATCAATAATGTTTGCTTTGTGTAATGGAAAAAAAGAGAGAGAGAGAGAGAGAGAGAGAGAGAGAAAAAGAGAGAGAGCAAGAGAGAGACATGGAGAGAGAGCAAATGAGAGAGACAGAGAGAGAGCAAGTGAGAGAGTGAGAGAGAAAACTAGTGAGAGAAAGAGAGAGATGAGAGAGAGCAAGTGAGAGAGAGACAGAGTGCATGAGAGAGTGAGAGAGAGAGTGAGAGAGAGAGCAAGCAAGAGAGTGAGAGAGAGGAAGAAAAAGAGAGTGAGATGAGAGAGAGAGAGAGACGTACCGTCACAACCACCTGTTGGTTGAAATATTCAAAACAGTCAAGAAAAGCGAAAAGTTTTGGCACCTCAGTGACGTTTGGTATCACCTAATGATCCATCATTCCTGTTCAGTGATCGATCTGAAGCATCGCTGCTCCACAAACACGCACTAGAATCTTTTAGAATTTTTTTTGTTTTTAATATACATAAAATCACTAAATATGGATCATTAATCCTTTAAAGGAACTTTCTAATATAACCAGGGTTCTCAATCTTTTTTCCTTCTTCTTTTAAACACCTGAACCGGTTCTATCTAAATCATTTCGCTCCAGTACCCCTGGAGATGTTAAGCAGCTCAACATGAAGTGAATCTTTAGAATCTTTTTTGAATCTTTAGCTTTCAAGGTTGTTGAAATGTTTGTTTTACTCATTTACATCATCTGGTGCTGCTTTAGGCTATGCAGCTTTACCTTGTTTTGTTTTACAGGCATGTCTTCATGATCTGCTTCCAATTAAAAAAAAAAAAAAAATCATCCAAAACCTGCTTCAAGCATACCACACACTTAGGAAAGGCTTTGGGGGTTTGGTCTTGTAACTCACTGTCCATGCACATAAATCCAAACATGAACTATTCCTCCCCGTACTTCGAGAACATGTTACTCTTTGGAAATCGGATTTTGTTGTCTGATTTGTGCTCAGATGTTTCTTTTACTCATAACATGTCCGTCCATTTGAAGTGATTTGAAGACATTCTGCAGATGAAGACGCTTTTATCCACAAAGAATGATTGTGCTCGCTTATAGTAATTTACGGTTAACTTGTACATACTAAGAACTCGTACCTCCTGACATGAACTATAACTAATTCAACAAACGTCTCTCGCTTTTTATTTATGAGGTTTCAGGAAAATGCTACAGTATTATCAGTTTGAATTCATTTCATTTTTCGCTTGTAAATTTAGTGTAACAAGTCATTAACATTTTCATCACAGTCTCACAAGCCTCTGCAAAGTCACCACAAACCTCCTGGATGCGAAGCCCCATAATACATCATTGACATCGTTTTTATGATGATGATGATGATGATATTTGTCCTTCAGGGTCGAAGATGATCATGACTTCAATTTGGTGGGTGGTAGTTATGGGTCCAGGGGTGACTGATGAGGCCAATCTGGGCTTTGAAGGTACACTCACATGTCGGGCACACATGGGTAGGTACAGTATTGAGGGTGGTGATAGTTCAAGCCTTCCGTGCAACTCGTTTCTTCTGGGCCTCGGTGATGCATTTCATCTCTTTTGCATTTGTGCCACTGGTGAGCTTTGGTCGCCATGCTGGATGATCCTAAGCAAGAGACTCCCAGGAGTTGAGATCGATTTCTAGGGTTTTGAGGGACATTTTGAGATTGTCCTTGAAGCGTTTCTTCTGTCCCCCCCCCCCCCGATGGCCGGTCCATCTGGCTTGGGCTTTCTGCAGAAGGGTGTTAACACTGGAAAGTCCAGCCCCCAGTAGAGTGCGCACATTCCATATGCCAAGATTGAGTACCTTCACTATCTTTTAGTTGTATTTTGACCATTGAGTGGGATCCCTGCCAACCATGGTGTGCTGGCCAGAGTGAGGTGAAGCAGGCACCTTTTCTAGCCCCTTCCTCCATGCATATGAGCAGAGCGAATCCTAAACAGGGCTGCTCAGATACCCAGGGGGCTGCTGAACTCTGCTGCTGCTTCATTCCAGCAGCGAGCAACCCTACACTCTGGGTTGTCCGTGTGCAGGTTCGTAACTACAGCTTCCAGTGTTTCCACACCTGCTACTTCGCCACTTGCCCATCACCACAGGACTTGAATTTGAAGTCATGACTTGTGTGTGACTTGGATTAGAGTGAGGAACAGTTGCCTCTCTCCAGCCGTCAGTCTCACTCTCTCGTCCTGATCTAACTGGGTCCAGGGGCAAGACAGAATCAAGACAGCTGGAGCTACCGTATGTTGGGATGTAGCAGATGGCCAACAGTGTTCTAGATGTTGCACTGTGCCCTGATCATGCTTCACAAATGCCATCATTTCTATAGTAACAGTTCATTCTCAGTGACCTGCAAAATGGACACTATGGATGTTAAAGTGTCTCCAGTGTCAAGGGGTAACTTAAGGGAATGTCTGCTGTAATTTACGTGATAACAAGGATTTGTTTCAAGGACACTGAATGCAACTGTAAATGGATAAAAGCACGTCATTCTGTAATAAATAAATAAATAAATAAATAAATAACTGGCAAATTGGGCAGCATGGTGGCATAGTGGTTGGCACTGTTGCCTCACAGCAAGAAGGCTCTAGGTTCGAGCCCAGTGGCCGGCGAGGGCCTTTCTGTGTGGAGTTTGCATTTTCTCCCTGTGTCTGTCTGAGTTTCCTCGTCTGGGTGCTCCGGTTTCCCCCACAGTCCAAAGACATACAGGTTAGGGTTAATTGGTGGCTCTAAATTGACCGTAGGTGTGAATGTGAGTGTGAATGGTTGTGTGTGTCTATGTGTCAGCCCTGCGATGATCTGGCGACTTGTCCAGGGTGTATCCCGCTTCTCGCCCATAGTCAGCTGGTATAGGCTCCAGCTCGCCCGCGACCCTGCACAGGATAAGCGGCTACAGATAATGGATGGATGGATAGCTGGCAAACTGCTGAATATTTCATGTAACAGTATGACACTGAAGTGACCAAACTGTCAGGTGCTCTAGCCTTCGCAGTTTAAAAAGTTACCCCATGGGGGATTTTCTGTACTTTACTGGAACTTTCTTACGATCACATGGCATCTATGCTGATCCAGGTCAAAGTGTTAAACTGCAGCACATTGCACTTTGCAGAACACCAACCACACAGAAGACACGCCCACACAGGCTGAATGAGGAAACACACACACAGGCACACAAACACACACACACAGTTCTACAAGACCATTACAATGTCCCTAATACACACCTGACTCAAAACACAGCATGAGGAGTGACTTAGAATGACGTACGCTGGGTGCCGTGTAGCCTAAAAAGGTCCGAGTTTATGATGTGCAGCATATTTTATTGTGATATCATGATATTTTGCCAGGAATGCACCTTGTTTTTGAAAAAAAAATGGTGAACATTTTATTCTTTCAAGGGCACAATAATAATTTAATAATGTAGGAAAAGGAAGGAAAATAAACGAGTGCTGAAGTGTATTTCTGATGAAAAAGGTCAGGGTTATAAAAGTAGTGATGATGATGTGAACTTATCATGATATCAGAAGCATATCAATATATCGAGAGAGAGAGAGAGATTCTCGACACCAGTGAGTCCGTACCTGAGTCTCGTTCTCGGCGGTGTCAGGGACGAAGGAGGCGTCTCCTTTGTGCTCCTCCAAACTCTCACTCAGTGCTCCTTCACTCGCCATCACCTCCTGCTGCTCCTTCTCTAAATCACCCCTCACCCTCCTGGAGCGTAACTCTCCTCTAACCTCCTTGACTCGACTCAACTCGACTCAACAAACCCTCTCTCTCTCTCTCTCTCTCTCGTCTGAATCTGCACTCACTTCCGCCTAGCAAAAGAAAAAGACAGACACACAAAGGAGCAGAGCAGACAGAGATAGATGTCACCGCCCCAATTTCCTGCTCATATGTGAACTAGAGGAAGGTCTTTGCCAGCTTGCATGTCTGCCTGACCACACACACACACACACACACACACACACACACACACACTCTCAGCACACACACACACACACACACAAAATGTAAGCAAGTGATTTCAGAAGCCAGAGCTCTTACTAACCGCATCACTTCCTGCTGTTAACTTGAAAGACGGACGAATAATAACGTCCCAGTGGGGGCAAAAATTTATGACAGTTTAATCGTCGAATGTTTCATCCACATGGACTTACATTTCATTTCATTTATTCAAAAAATAATTATTCTCTACACTAAGGTTAACAAGTATGGATTTAGCATTATTATATTATTATAGCCTGCAATAATACACAAGTCAGTGGAAATGTGTGTGTGTGTGTGTGTGTGTGTGTGTGTGTGTTGAAGTTTTAATGCATGTAGGTTGAGGTGCAGTTATAAATAGCTCCAGGTTGTCTCAGCCAGAACGAGAAAACACAATACACACCTCTACACTCTCTCTGTCTCACACCCTTTCACTCTCTCTCTCTCATTCTCTCCCTCCCTCTCTCTGTCTCTCTCCCTCCCTCTCTCTTTGTGACTCTGTCTCTCTTCCTCTCTCTACCTCCCTCTCTTTCTCTCCCTCTCTCTCTCCCTCTGTGACTCTCTCTCCCTCCCTCTCTTTCTCTCCCTCCCTCTCTTTCTCTTCTTCTCTCTCTTTTTCACCTTCCTCTCTCTCTCTCCTTTTTCTTCCTCCCTCTCTCTGTCTTTCTGTGACTCTCTCTCTCTCTCCTCCTTCCTCCCCCCAGCTACTGCTGTTGTCTGTTTATTTCCTATTTTCCTCCTGTGCTTCATTCATTTCATTTGCTCACTCTTTTTTTGACTCTTTAAACATCTGTCGTGTATCACTCTCACATCTGCCTTCAGTTTCAGTATCAGTCTGTAAAATCATCCTCCTGGCACAGTTCAGTGACGTGGCCTGACACACAGAGGCTTTAAAACAAGCCCTTATACACGATAACATGTGATGATGGTAAACGCTGATCACTGACTGCACGGGACTGCGAGCATGGCGTTACGTTAGCGACCACTTTTTAGCCCCATTAGTAAGGATTCCATGGGGTCTGGGCAGCACATGGGATCTTTCACTGGTTTGGAGGGATAGTTAATGGATTTATCATTTATCCAAACCTGATAATCCGAGATGTTTCAAGCTAAAACAAGCTGTCGCACATACAGTACTGTGCAAAAGTCTTAGGCACCCAAACTTTGTGATAGATTTCTATTTCATGATTTCTACATTACTGAGTCGCAACATTACAAAAACTTTTCAGAGTTCCAAACATTCGTTTTACAGCACAGAAAAAAAGTGTTTGTATCTGAGCAGCATATTCCATAAGAGAGCACTTTTCAGATTATAAAAGAAAACATAATGAAGGCTGGTGGGTTTGGGTGCAAAATGAAGAAGTGAGTGTGTCAGTCAAAGTGTCCAGAAGCACTGTGGCTGGTTCTGTAAGATGTTCAGTAAAACCTACAGCTCATTTCCGCATAAAACTGCACTCACTGGACCTGAGCCGGATTTTTTTTTTTACAGCAAAGGGTCGTCTCACACCAAATATTGACTTTGTTTCATTTATTATGGCTTACTGCTTACTGTTTATAGCATTTTTTAAATGTTGAAACATTTCATTTCATTAATTTTAAGCCATTTTTGGTCGACAGCGTTTCTTTACACGTGCCTAAAACTTTTGCACAGGACTGCTGTTTCTGTAGTCAGTCTTTTATCTCTTTTTTTTTTTTTTTTTTTTTGTTGCTCTGAGCCCTGTGATTGGCTGTCACCTTTATCAGTTATCCAGTAATATTTCTGTGTGAAATTCTACCCCAGTGTGAAGGCAGCAGTGATTTGGGTGGTGATGGTAGAGCGTGTAATTTTTCCATGAGCAGTGTGTGTGTGTGTGTGTGTGTGTGTCTGTGTCTGTTATCATCCTGTAGCCTTCAGGATCCTGGTGGTCCTGTACAGACTACAGGAGAGTTTATAAACCTACAGGGATCCTACAACGTGACCTGTACGTGAGATGAACCTTATAAAACACCCACAGACTTGAACTGGATTCTGTCTTAGCTGCAAGTCGCTTTGGATAATATAAAAACGCCTGATACATGAGAACATATAATGAAAATGAAAATTTCAGAGCAAGCCCTGAGGCAGCCATTAAACTTTCTGACTTGATCTTTAAGCCACTAATTCAATCCTTACGGTCCTTCACAGCTCACACTGCATGATAAATTAATCCTGAGTATGAATCATCCATCCATTATCTGTAACCGCTTATCCTGTGCAGGGTCATGGGTGAGCTGGAGCCTATCCCAGCTGACTATGGGTGAGAGGCAGGGTACACCCTGGACATCGCCAGGTCATCGCAGGGCTGACACACAAAGACACACAACCATTCACACTCACATTCACACCTACAGTCAATTTAGAGCCACCAATTATCCTAACCTGCATGTCTTTGGACTGTGGGGGAAACCGGAGCACCCGGAGGAAACCCACACAGACACGGGGAGAACATGCAAACTCCACACAGAAAGGACCTTGCCGGCCGCTGGGCTCAAACCCAGAACCTTCTTGCTGTGAGGTGACGGCGCTAACCACTACACCACCGTGCCGCCCTGCTAAATTATTTTGAGTAATAATTCTCCTTTGATATCGCAGCTTCTCAGCATTTAGTCTGCAGAAATCTGATAAGCTTATGTAAGGCAGGACGAGAGAAAAGTTAATTAAGTATCACAGTGTGGGGAGACGAAGGTGATGATGCAAGAGTAGGAGACGAAGCATGTTTCCTCACATCGCCTTTACATACTGAATATCCAAGTGTTTATTGCACACAGGCTTGTAGTACTCAAGTCCGACTCGTGCCCTAATTTTAAGGATTCGTGACTTGATTTGGACTTGAGCACTGATGACTGGGACTTGGACTCATGCACTAACTGCATTCGGACTTGTAAATTGGAGACGAGGACTCGGATTTTTTCTTTATTTTTTATAACATGCCATAATAATTTGGCATAAGATATTTATATCGACATTAATTTTTATACTAATTTTGTGCAAGAGAATTTAATTGATTGTTAGTTTGTCCTTAAAAAGAGAAGGACCACATATAACAACTGCTGTAATTCCTACACCCTTCACCTGATTTGGATGTATATATCTTCAGATTAAAGCTGAAAGTCTGTACTTTGAGCTCATTATTCATTGTTATTCACTTATGAAGCTACAGTGAGATGCTGGTAAAGACGGCATTATAGCTGTGCTACACTGTGTGCTTTTTCTTGTGTATAAAGACACTCCAGGAAGTGCTCGCTTTTTTTTTTTCTATCTAAAACCAAAGTGAAACCAAACCAAAACCAAGTATCAGCAGGACAATAAAATATATATATGAATTAAAAAAAAAAAACAATCTGGAGGTTTAAGGTAAACAATTATGCGATTCTAGAAAACATTATGGTCATGTGACCTACTAATGTTCAAGCCCAGCTTGCTCAGCTTTAGGCTTGTAGTACTCGAGTCTGAATCGTGCCCTAATTTTAAGGACTCATGATTTGACTTGGACTTGAGCATTGATGACTCAGACTCAGACTTGTGCATTAACTGCATTCAGACTCGTAAATTGGAGACGAGGACTCGGATGGATTTTTTTCTTTATGATGAATTTTTTTCTTTATTTTTTTTTTAACATGCCATAATAATTTGGCATAAGATATTTATCTCTGGGCGGCACGGTGGTGTAGTGGTTAGTGCTGTCGCCTCACAGCAAGAAGGTCCTGGGTTCGAGCCCCGGGGCCGGCGAGGGCCTTTCTGTGTGGAGTTTGCATGTTCTCCCCGTGTCCGCGTGGGTTTCTTCCAGGTGCTCCGGTTTCCCCCACAGTCCAAAGACATGCAGGTTAGGTTAACCGGTGACTCTAAATTGACCGTAGGTGTGAATGTGAGTGTGAATGGTTGTCTGTGTCTATGTGTCAGCCCTGTGATGACCTGGCGACTTGTCCAGGGTGTACCCCGCCTTTCGCCCGTAGTCAGCTGGGATAGGCTCCAGCTTGCCTGCGACCCTGTAGAAGGATAAAGCGGCTAGAGATGATGAGATGAGATGAGAATTTTTATACTAATTTCATGCAAAAGAATGCACATTCACCTGTTCGTACATCATGTTCAGGAACAAACTAACGTTAATGGCGCTAGGATGATAATGGCCTGGAGAGAACGCCGCTAGGATTGTCCGCTTTGCTTATACAGACTTCTCATGCAGTGGGAAAAAATGCCCTGCTATGTGTTCCATATGTAGAAGAACTATCGAGGAGACGACGGGGACAACCACTAACTTCAATTGTCATTTGGTAAGACTCCACCCAGAAAAGGAAGCAGGGCCGGCTCTAGGTCTTTGGCTGCCCTAGGCAAGATTGAGTTTTGGCGCCCCCCCCCCCAAGAAAAAAACCCCTCTAATAACATCTAAATAACACTTTAATCTAATCACTCTATTCTATTACTATTAAACAATGTACGGTGCATGGACAATAAACAAGAAGTCATTTTTATCTTTTTCATTATTGTTATTATTGTTATCATTATTAACATAAAGTGTCACAAAGTAAAATGACCACACAAATTCAATACATATCTCCATATAATGGGCAAAAACTCTTCCGCACCCTGTTCAAAGTGTAGTGCATGGACAATAAACAAGAAATTATTTTTAGTTTCTTTTTTGCTATTAAAAGTTAAGTCATCTCTGAAGAATTAACAAATTAAATGAATAAAAAATTCTACAATTCTAAATTGTGCAAGCTTAAGCACCCTGTTAGGACATCAATGGGCTGTATTTTCAAACAAAAGTGCTATTATGGGTACTTTGTTATTAAAGTCTATTGCTGTTTGCATCTAGTTAGCTAGGCAGACATTGATTCAGACGTCTAAAATATTAATTTGCCACTATAATGGTTGATATGAGAGATTAGATCAGACTTGGCTCTATTTGTTTCTTCCTGTAGCCTTCGTTTGCACCCTTGCGCACCCGAGAGTTTGGATTTCTTCATTTAAGCACTTGTAGTCTGGGCTACTTTTTGCAGTGGATAGCCATTCTCATTCCCCGATGAGCACCGCTCCCCCCGCCCCCCTTATAAGCTATCATTGTGCATTTTTAGTAGGCATAAGGAAATCACCGACCACTACTGCGTAGGCTACACTTGTTTTTCAACCTTTTTGAGCCAGGGTGCACTTTTTTCAATGAAAAAATCTCAAGGCACATCACCAATAGAAAATGTTGACTGAAACTAAAACGCTGTTGCCAATATTTACAATATACAGTCATTCTATAATTTTCCACGGTACACTTGGTGATCTCTCACGGCACACTAGTGTTCCGCGGTACTAGAGTTCGGCAGCACAGTGGTTGAAAACACTGTACACCACTGATGCACTTGGTAACATCTCCATTCAATAACTCCATCCCTCCTTTTTGGTGGGGTTTTGGTCGCCCTTGGTGCCCCTGGGCACACTTTGCGCTCTAGGCAATTGCCTAGGTCGCCTATAGATAGTTTTCACTGACGTCACGGCATTCCAGGGAACGCCCCCCAGCCGCCATGATGGGTGGCAAACAAAACGGACCATCGCCACTACTGGCTACGTTAATATCGGACGAATTTATGAAGTTATATAGTCAGTTTTCTAAAATAAAGATCAATGTCGGCAAAATCAAGCAAACAGAAGTATATAGATACATTAGACGACATCTCACGACAACGGTATGCAGCCAAACTGGCCTTGATTGGGGGAATTGACCCCTACGAAGTGGACAAAGATGCATTTTCAAGTGACTATGCAGGGCTGCCAAAGCCTGAAACTGCCAAAGCCTGCTCCAAAGCCTGAAACTGACTTCATCAAACTTTAAAGGCTGTCTGATATATACAACTTTATATATTCACAGCGCGCCTTTTGGCGGATGCCGCCTGAATCGCGCAGAACAAAAAAAAAAAAAAACAGTTTAAATCGGGAAGCTGCGCACATTTGCGCAGTCCTGCACACCGCTCAGGCTGCACAAATGTGCGCAGCTTCCCGATTTAAACTGTTTTTTTCTCATCCTTATACTTCCTGTTTCATGGACTGTAACGGATTTGCTTATTTAGTAATTTTAATACAGAATTTACTTTGAAATTATAATCAGACACTCCAACGCCCCCCCTAAAAAAAAACGGATCTGCACGATTCAGGCGGCATCCGCCAAAAGGCGCGCTGTTTGCATCCCAAACACAAATCAAATCATACAGAATAGACCTAAAATGTTTTTCAAAAATGACCCTTGCGTGAGTGAAGTGACAAGTTTCAAATAGAAACGTGACAAACGAGCGATATTAAGTGTACATTACAATGTAAACGTACACTCAGCGGTTCCAGTTAGGCATTCTCATGTGATTGTTCACATGATGTTTTGGTTTCCAAAAACAAACTTAAACACAATTGATTGTTTATTTAAACAACTTACCACTTATAAAATGATCGGAGCAGACTTTGCTGTGTTTGGAAGGCTGATAATCCTTGCGGTTTCCCGTACAGTGGGAATTCCATAAAAGCTCCGCTTGACTTCATCATCTGACCTATTACGACAGCCGTGAATACAACAGGTGTGCACCATTGCTAGCTTTAAATAGTAGTAATGTAACTATAAATGTAAATAATATATAAATGAATGTAACTCGCGCGCTACAATGTGTGCTCAGTGACCCGTGCGGTAAGCTGGCCCTCCAAGATGGCCGCCACCAGGGAATCCCCGACTCTGTGACGTCATGTGAAAACTATCTATAGCAATCGCCGGCTATGATTACATGGCCAAAACAGAGAATAGCCGCGGATGCGCACTTGCACGCCCGAAGACACACTATAGACAGGGTGAACCACTGTTGAGCGCTTATTGTTTCATGATTAACAACCACCACCACACCCCACCCCGCTTTTTTTTGACAAATTGCACCCTGACTACATGCTTTGCTGTACAATTAAATTAGGCTAAGACATTATAATGCTGACTCGTTTTCAGAATAGTGGAAGTCATAATTTTTCTCCCCCCGTTTCTGCGCCCCTGGATGGACGCAGCGCCCTTAGCATTTGCCTATATTGCCTATGCCACGGGCCGGCTCTGAAAGGAAGTGACACGCTATGTTCATTGCGCTGTTGATAGTGGGCGGGGCTTGCTGAGTGATGAACAAGCTTTTTATCTGTAGCCTGTTAACTAAAATGGGGCAGTCGAGCAGTAAAGTTAGTCCAACACAGCAGCAGAGACGCTTTCACATAAAGGCAGCAACAGCCACCATCAAATGGTGCACTTGGAGTCTTGTTCTCGGACTCAACTCGGCTCAATAGTGGATTCGACTTGGACTCAAAATTTTCTTTAATGACTTAGACTTAAACACTGGGGACTCGAGACTGGACTCGGACTCGAGGTTTAGTGACTCGACGACAACACTATTTGCACATCCTTATATTGCATTGAGTCACGTCTGAATGGAACAGTGATGGTTAAAGGCAGTGTACATGTATTCTTATCCGTATCCCATCATCTTGAATGTCAGCCAGCATGTCAATAAATGGCGACACTGAAAGAGAGCAATTTGTCATTGTTTTTTTGTTGTTGTTGTTTGTTGGTTTATTTACAGAATATTCATTCCATGAAAGAAGAAAAAAGGATTCATGTCACAGCTATCCATTGTTGGGATCCAACTGTCTGTACTTTCTGGGTAGGACAGGCATACTCTCTCTCCCCTGTCAATCACAGCGACTTGTAGAAGATCTTGGGCATCTGTTAGCGCATGTAAGTGGAAGAGGGTGGATAGTGCTTTCCTTTGAGTGTGAAGCAGAATGAGACGTGGTTAGCTTGATGCGTCTGTCTGACAGGACAGAGCTGACTGTTGGACGGGAAACTACATTGGAGAGAAAATGTGTTGAGGTGAAAAAAATATGTATTTCTCAAAGGTACTCAGGTATTCATCCATCTCGCAAAATGGACTTTTTTTGGCTCATAAGTGGATATTTTAGTGATGCCATGATGTATCCTTCCTTCAGATGTCTCAAACTGTATCCTTACATACATCTTTGGAGATATCAACACACAGCTTTCTGAGACACTGATTCACAAGATGCAATTCTGTTTCTAAACACGGCTTCTCAAACAGGCCACTCAGGAGAAACACCTGGAAAAAAACAAAAAGCTTGAGCTCAGGCATTCTACACTGGCCTTGTTTCACACTCAGCTCTATCTTCGTCCTTAAATATATAACTACATAACACACAGTTTACTTTCCCCAAACGTGAAGTGGCAGAAGTGAAAAGGGTCTGGACTTTCTAAAACAGGAAGAACTTTAGCTGAGAGATGAAAGAGGCAGCCAGGAAAGCAGCAAAGCAGAGCTCCAGCTTTAGCGCAGAGATAACTGGAGGATTACTGAGCTTTCAGAAATATGGGCAGAGACTGGAAGAGTGTGGGGATAAACAGAGAGAGATGGAAAGTAAAAGAGAAAGGACAAGTGAGACATGTCTGCATCGTTACTATGACTGAAAGCCTGAACATGTTGGAATTCTCTGAGAAATTGTGAAAACCTGTGAAACTGCTCAGTGTAATGATGCTTCTCAAAAAATATATATTTAAAAGGAGAAGAAAAAGTGAAAGATTTGGATTAGTTTGTAACTAGTGGTTATGGCCCATGAACCTGATTTCCTCTGACTGGTGCTCTTCACAGGGGCTGTGTTGGAACGTCAAATACCTTTGTATAACGCAGGTCTAGAGGGCCCAGTGGAGAGTTGAGTGGACACGTTAGATCTGTTTTCATTCTGTTCTGTCAAAATGACGTAAATTGCTCCCCATGTCTCCTCAGTGACGTACACTCAGTCCTAGCGGAAGTCGCCGGTGAGGAGCGCTGATTGCGAGGTCCTGTACAATTGAAACTCTTGGGCGAATGGGGGAGGGAATTCCCTGCTGAGGCTGCATGCGGTGTGTTAGTGTGAGCATGTAGCCTATGGGAAACAGTAGTGTCTGGGATTAGCACAGTGTGTTAGCGCAAGCATTTAGCCCACGGGAAATGAGGAGTGTGTTGGATTAGCACTAATCCCATGTTTTGGAAAATCGAAAATGTTGTCTTGGGCCCCTCTGGGGTGTCACCAATCCATGTGCAAAGTATGGAGTATGTGCATCCAGCCATGTCGATTTGTATAGGTGAACAGACAGAGCGAGTGAGAGAGAGAGAGAGAGAAAAAGAGAGAGAGAGCCTTCCTTTAGTAGTCAGATAGTTAAAATAAAAAGCTATCTTATTCTTTCACAATATCTCAGAAAAGTATTTTGTATTCATTTCATATGATGAACATACTGCCCTGACCTACAGATTGAAGGATTTAGTGCTAAGCATTAAAGGTGACATTTTATACCCCTTTTCCACAAGTTCCCTGAGGTTTTAATGAAATGTCTGTGACATGTTTTGGTCAAAATACCACAAGGATAAAACACCACAGCTCCTTCGCATCCTGTCAAAACAGCCCTGTTCAAAACAGCTGATTAAATGACACCCCACCCCTCTTCCACGAGTCAATCAGGTAGCACTTTCCTCATGAATATTCATTCGGAAAGGCAGTTCGAGATACAATATTCAGATGAGGAGGCGGGATCATTCTAATGAGCTCCTTTTGTGACAGAGGAGCCAAATCTGAATGGCTTGTTGAAGCTCATGCTTTTTGGCTCCAGATACTCAAATGTGTGTCCACAAACCCTAAAAAAAAAAGTTTTTTTAATAATATGACCCCTTTAACAGTACAATGGCTGAATTAAACGATGTAACAGACACTAGGATGTTTTTCAGATATATCACAATATCTTAACATATTTTCTTATTAGCTCATCGGGCCGTGGGCCAGACTGTATGAGTTTATGCGATCATGCTTCGTCCGTCCGTCGTCGTTGTCGTCCGCCTACAATTTACAAATATCGCTACTCCTTTTACAGGAGTGATCAGATTTTGATCAAATTCATATCAAATGTTCCCCAGGTTGGTATGTAATAAAAGTTGTCAAGATGGTGGCGCCACTTGTCATATTTACGATTTTATGGGCGTCTGGAATTTTTGGGTGACTCGTCACATTAAACGCTACTCTTCGTAAACTGCTGGGACGTTTTAGCTGAAACTCACCCAGAAGACTCTGAAGACATATTCCAACAAGAGTTGTTCACCAGGTGGCGCCACCTGCCATGGACGCAGCTACACAGGGGTCATGTGCAATTTCACGAAAATTGCTACTCCTCCCACAGGATTCATCAGATTTCAAACTCATACACAACAGTGGCCGGTATGACGGCCAGCCTCAGTGAGGCTATTTCTTTGTTCTGTCTTCATGTACATTGTTTGGAAATAAGTTAACGCTAAATTTCAGGTGATGGTTTATATTTTCCGAGAGTGTAATTATGGCATGACTGGATTTCTCTCTCTCTCTCTCTCTCTCCATCTGTCTTTCTGTTTCCCAACCGGCTGAGGTCACAGAAATTTAAAAATAACCCGATGATTTTAATGGACGTCGAAAGCAGATTAAATATGATTACGAATGCTGGGATGAAGGGAGCTCTGCTGGAGATGACGATTAAACATAGTTCTATCAGCTCAAGCGTGTGTGTGTGTGTGTGTTTGCAGCAATCATCAGCACTGGGTTTTCATTTTGATGGAGCTATGCCTATCAGCATGTGTGCACATTAACATGCAGAAGTACTAGCGGTTAGCTTGTATTATCACACACACTGGATTGAAGAGGCACTGGAGCGCTTGCCGGGTTCTTGAGGCAGAATGAGGATTGAGTCTCGGCGTGGATAAAGGTCTTTTCAGCATGAGCAGGGGGGAAAAGCCAAAGAAAATTCAGCCTGATCAAAGAGCCAGGCTGTGAAGCTTAAAAACACATTTACTGTCAACTAGAACAGACTCACTAATAACACGCTCCTGCACAAACGCTCGAGCTGTACGGCAGACTGACAAATCCAAGATCAAATCCACTCCAGGAGGAGACGAGAATATCAATCAAATCTCATCGATAATCTATATCCATAATCCCTGATTATACACTCACCAGCTACTTTAATAGGAACTTGTTCTTCATTCAAAGATCTCTGTTCTTGGCTGCAGGAGTGGAACCCAATGTGTTCTCCTCTCTCTGTTGCATGCTGAGATGCTTTTCTGCTCACCACGGTCGTAAAGAGTGATTATATGAGTTACTATAGCCTATCCTTCCTGGCAAAAAAGCTTGAACCAATCTGTCCATTTTCCTCTGACCTCTCTTATCAACAAGGCGTTTGTTTACTTTCTACCCACAGAACTGTCGCTCACTCACTCACTCAATGTTTTTTGTTTTTGGCACCATTCTGTGTAAACTCTAGAGACTGTTGTGTGTGAAAACCCCAGGTCAGCAGTTTCTGAAATACTCAAACTAGTCCATCTGGCTCAAACCAACACCCATGCCACAGTGAAAGAAAGTCACACTTTGAGATCGCAATTTTTCCCATTCTGATGTTTGAACACTGTGAACATTAACTGAAGCTCTTGATTTGTAGGTGGATGGATGGGTGTTCCTAATACCCAAGTGGCTGGTGAATATATCTATCTAGAGCAAATACTACAGGCTATTGTCATGTCCATGTCCAGGAGCTCAGAAACTCCTGATCTCCTAGGATTTTCACACCATCTGTAGAGTTTACACAAAAGACATCCAGTGAGCAGCAGGTCTGCAGGCGGTTGATGACCATGCTGGTTCTCCATGGTAACTCAATTAACCACTCTTAACTGTGGTGAGAAGAAAAGCATCTCATGCATTACTGTACAAATGTGCAGCTGATAAATCTGCAGCAATCATGTAATGCAGTGATGCCAACATGGACCAGAACCTCAAAGGAATGTTTCCTTGTGAAATCCATGCCGTGAAGAATCCAGGCAGTTCTGGGAATAAAGTGCGGATCCCAGGTCCGATGCACCATACTGCATCAGTATGGTGGTTTGTTCTCTCGAGTTATGAGTTACTTTCGTTTTTTTCTTCTCATGTGAGCTCCCTGACCAAGTGGCTCTCAGGTTTGGACCCAATCAAACTCATCCAACGATCCAATAACTCCAACCTGCATTAATGACAGAGCTGATGTGATGCTTGTAAGCTCCATAACACTCTGGGGCTCAGAGATTTAACTCTGCTGGAATGTTATCTCACTTTATTATAAATCTGATGTCAGGATCCATAAAGATACTCGCTGCTTATCCTGTTAAACAAACAAGTTCATGTCTAATTCATGTCTAATTCCAGTCGATTAAAGCAATGATAGGTCATGAATATCAAACGAAGGCTCAATGTCAATTTAAACAGACTGAGTGAATTCTGACATCACATCCTATTGGTCACATGACCCAGTCAGCTCAGCGGACAATGCTTATGATCTTGTATGTCAGTGTTTATTGTGATACATCCAGACAAGAGTGTAATTAAGTGATGGGTAATGACCAAGTTACACCAGGCACTACTGTAAGTGGAGGATATTTGAGACAGGGTTCTTCTCTCTGAATGACAGCTACCAGGGAAAAGCGTGTGAAATATTCATGTTCAGTATGATAGCAAGTTATTAATCATTCAAATAAAGTCTGAATGGGGAAAAAATACCAAGACAGAAATGTGATAAAAGGGCGGCATGCTGGTGTAGTGGTTAGCACTGTTGCCTCACAGCAAGAAGGTTCTGGGTTTGAGCCCAGTGGCCAACCAGGGCCTTTCTATGTGGAGTTTGCATGTTCTCCCTGTGTCTGTGTGGGCTTGCTCTGGTTTTGGTTTCCCCTACAGTCCAAAGACATGCAGTTAGGCTAACTGGCTACTCTAAATTGCCCATAGGTGTGAATGGTTGTTTCGCAAGCCCAGAAATGGGAGGGTTGTGACAGGAAGGGCATCCTGTATAAAACTATGGACCCTGACCTGGTGACAGTGCTGGAGGAGGAGGAAGAAGAAATGTAATAAAACCATTTTTGACACTTTGTGTGGGTGTGGCCTAATATTCTAACAAGCATGCTTGATTGACATCTCTGTCTGAGACTCCCTAAACACAATCATGGAGAATTAGGACATATAGAGTCCGTACAGTTCTCACCAGGTTGAAAACTTGCACTAACATCTATCCAGGCTTTGTAGTGCAAGCTGTAGTCCACAAGACAGACATTACCCTCACTAAACATACAGCTCTGGAAGAAAAAAAATTAAGAAACCATTTTAAAGTACTAAAACACAATGTCTAAAAATATAATGTAGCTAATATGTGAATAAATAATGAATGCTCAAGATTTTTACATTATATTGCAGGCATTTAGTAGATGCTCTTACCCAGAACAACATACAGTACAACACACACAGAGGAGCAGCTGGGGGTTAGGTGCTTTGCTCAAGAGCACTTCAGCCATTTCTGCTGGTCCAGGGAATCAAACCAGTAACCTTTTGGTTCCCAAATCTGCTTCTGTAACCATTAGGCCATGGCTCCCCTGTGGATTAAGATCAGTGGTAAAAAGAGAGCAGGTGGATGGGTGGTGGTTGTCTCCATGACCTTGACTTTGTAGATCTAGATAAAATGGCAAATTAGGACCATGAGATGCAGTTGGGAAATTTCAATATCTGAATGTGAAACATCAGATTATGATGCCCACTTTTTCCAGTGATTGGCCAGTAGTGACATATTAAGAGGTAGGAACCACCAAATTTAAGACATTGGTGCTAGCTTACCAAGCTGTCAAGGGGTTAGAGCCAACACACCTCCAGAGTCTGATCCACCCCTACACTCCACTACTATTGGTCGCTTGGCCCCTCCTCCTCTCTGCTCCTGCCCAGCCCACTCAAGACCTGGTCCCTGTTGGTGGAATGACCCTCCAAATGAGGTCAGAATTGCTGACTCCCTGACCACCTTCAAGCACAGACTGAAGACTCGCCTCTTCAGGCTGCACCTCTTGCTTTCCTCCCTGCCCACTGTGTAACTGTGTTTTGGTCTAGACCAACCCTGACTGTCTAACCTGGGGTTAGCTGTTTGAGTTCTCTATTTAGTTTTACTTTGTATGGTTGGTTGGTTTCCTTGGCTGTTTGAGTATTGATATTTCAACAGAATATTACACTGAGGATTGTTGTCACTTATTCAGTTGGCACTAAAACTTTCTTATCTAGAAGTTCAGCACTGACTTTTGCGCTCATTGTACATCGCTCTGGATAAGAGATGCGTCTGCTAAATGACATGTAATATCATGTAATGTTTGTGGCTTTGATTCTACTGCTGTGACAAGATAAATAAGGTTGAGACTCTCGGACACTGGTCAAAGAATTTCACCAAAATAAGCACTCAAAAAAAAAAAAAAGGTACTGCAGAATTGATCGATGTATGAAAGTATCCATAGATATTGTGCTTCAAGCTTTTGTAGAAGATCTTGTGCTACAGTTGATCAAACCACACACTGCTATATCAATTATTTAGTTGAAGGCAGAACATTGAACCAGAGACTAGCTAGAGAGGGTTTGAGAAGTCATAAAAATGTTCTTGTTTTTTTTTTTTTTTTGCCATTCTCATGTACCCGTTCCTGGGTGATGACAAAAACAGACTGTTTAAGCTAAAGATGTCAGAACAGAGCAGGGTTTGTTTATTTTCTGTGTCTCACCTGTTCAGAGTAGTGTTGTGTATCAGGATATATGGCAGTAGTTTTTACTTTAATACTTTAATAGAGAAGGTCAGATATGATGCTTTCATCATTTATTGCATTAATTCGTTCATCTTCAGTAACCGCTTTATCCCGAGTTTACAGCTTAAAGGAGAACGGAAGGCAAATTTTTTATTATCAAAATTCTATTTATCTCATTTTATTAAATATAGGAATGCATTTTTGACTGCTATTTTGTCACTGCTATAGCAAGTTATGAGTGTTTGAAATATGCTATGTAATATATCAGACCATATGGCAAAGCAATGGGCCAACGAATGAGATTCGTTGAGACCTGTGTGAGACATCGTAGGACGGAAGTAAAATGTACAGCGGAAATCAAAGTCACCAACATCTGCCAACGTTGTCAAAAGACGTGCGCGCCCTCTTTCGAATGCTGATGTAATCAAGCCGGAAGTTTTATTTGTTTTGATAGCAATCAGGAAAGTTTGAAAACAGTAGGCAGTAATCGTCATTTAAGCTCATTTTTGTGCAATATTTCGTTTGGAAAACAGTTTTCAAAATGGCGGCACCGACACCTGGCTGACACTTCACGTTTCGAAGTCTCATACAAGTCTTGTGAAGATCGCGCGGATAAGCAATGCTTGCCGTGGACCAAGCAAACTAAATTCAACATGGCTAAAAACCGAATAGGCCGATAAGTATGATATTTAATTGCAATTAGTTGCCAATACGAGTCACGATATAAGGTTACTAAAACCGAAAACGTAATTGAATAAAATACTAATTAAGAAATAAAGCAAGTTTAAAAATGACTTCAGTTCTCCTTTAAATTACTAATTTTTGGTAGCTAGAGCTAGCTATGTTTGTTAGAAGTGTATTACCGACAGGTACAGTGAGATTGCTCAGACATCTTGTACATTGGGTTTGAGTGGGATTTAAAAAGCAGTCTTGCACAGTCCTTTATTTCAGAGTCCATAGCATGAGTTGTGGTGAAACGTTGTAACGTGAAGCACAACAATTAAACAAAACTTCAAATTGTTGTGTTTATTCTTTATATCCATGCGATTGCCATTCAGTCATGTTAGTCATTTATCTACACCACTGGACCTTCCAAATTTTCAATGTTCCAAAATGTGTCTTCACCTATGGATACTTCTTGTTTACTTCCCCTTCCTCCTTGTTTGATAGACAACCTCCAAAACAGCTAAGCCCCTCTTACTGTTGTTTAAAAAAAAAAAACTATGAATGTTCCAGGCAAGAAAAATTAATCCCCCTGTGGTGGAGGTAAGAGTGATCCAGGACACAGCATGTTGGATGCAACTAATCTGGTTAATCCCTGGATGACGGTGATGACAGCCGTGCATGTTAATGAAAGAGAGAGCACTCCTGGACAGCAGGCGTGTGGATTTATAATGAATCCGGAGCCGAGGGGCGGATGGTGGGAACGCTCTGAGGAAAAACACGGCATGCACATTTCACTCATGCGGATCGATACGGAGTCATTTAGTAAAAAGCAGAAAGGCAGCATGAGATGGAGCAGGTGCAGCGTGGGTAATGACAGGGTTCTTAGAGAGAGAGAGAGAGAGATATGAAAAATGAATGAGTGCAGGGAGAGAAAAAAAAAAAAAAAAAGAGTGTGGGACCGGATGAGTGAGGGAGAAAATGATGGAAAATAAGAGACAGAGAAAAGCACTGTTTGATCTTTTATTCGGTAGTAGACCAGAGTGTGTGTTTTACACATACAAAGAAGGGAAAAGGAGAAACAGAGAAAGAAACAGTAAGAGAGAGAGAGAGAGCAATCAGAAGTAGAGATGAAAGTGAACGTGTCGAGAATGAAGCTTTTGCACTCCTGTAATATTCTAACACACCATCACACTGAAAAACATCAGAGCGTGCTTTCGCACTTTGCATGAGAATAAATTAATTTGAGGAATCTAGGGTTTATAGGAATTCCTGATTTCCTGGTGAAGGCTCTTACAGCAGTGAGGTTTCAAGAGCTGCTCAAGGACATGATGAAAAATGTTGCATCTACCTTACCTGATCTCACACACACTGTCTGTAGAACAACGCCTGTGTGTGGTGTCTGGTATCTTTCCATACATTCTCTGTCTCACATTTTCCTCCATGCAGGTAGACAACAATGTGTAAAACAGAAATGCTTGACACGGACGGATGAATCTCTGAATCTTGTTTACTACATCACATGTTTGTGAAAACCATAAACTTTTCAACATTGCACCACTTTGAATCACTGTTAGCCAATGTTCTTAGCTTGAGACATGTTGTAATCAGTCATGTTTTACGTAGCTAGATGATGCCTCAAAAAGTTAAAAAAAACTACAGATTCATCTTGAGAGGAAAGCTGCAGGGAGGAAACAAAATTTCTCTGTTACAGAGCAACAATAGATATGTAAAGTAATATGGCTAGAGACAGCGCTGTCTCAAACCTGATGAGTTTATGTCTGATTAGCAAATGAGGTCATTAAGGTATCTATGCTGTCTGGTAGTGTTGTAGTACTCGAGACCGGTCTCAAAATCACTTTTTGAAGGTCTTGGTTTCGTCTCAGAATCGACCGCATTTTTACTTGGTCTTGTCTCAGAATCAGACATAGAGGACTCAGGATTTTATTTCAAGACTGGTCAAGACCACAACTGTAGGGATTTCACTAAATTGTCTGATTTATTTGTGAATATTGTTACTGTGATTGGATGTAAAATTTCCTGCTTCAAATGTGACCAATAACATGACTCAATGCTAATTTGAAATTTTCACTACTTTTAACAGCTGTCACCCCTCTTCTTCCCATCCCTCTGGGCTTGACTCGGTCTCACCCTGCCTTGGTCTTGGCTTGATCTCAACCCCTTAAAGTCTTGATCTTGACTCGGTCTTGCCCTGCCTTGGTCTTGACTTGATTTTGACCCCTCAAAGTCTTGGTCTTGTCTCCATCTCAATACACTTTGGTCTTGGTCTTGACTTGATCTCAACCCCTCAAAGTCTCGGTCTTGACTCGGTCTTGCCCTGCTTTGGTCTTGACTTGATTTCGACCCCTAAAAGTCTTGGTCTTGTCTCCATCCTGATACACTTTGGTCTTGGTCTTGACTAGATTTCGACCCCTCAAAGTCTTGGTCTTGACTCAGTCTCGCCCTGCCTTGGTCTTGGTCTTGACTTGAGCTCAACCACTCGAAGTCTTGGTCTTGTCTCTGTCTCGATACATTCTGGTCCCAGTCATGACTTGGTCTCATTTTAGGTGGTCTTGACTACAACACTACTGTCTGGGTTACACTATGTACTACAGATGTGATTATCTCTTACTATGGATGTGTCTTAAATCGAACCTGTAACTTTTTTCATTAAATGGAACCCCAAACAACCCCCCGAGTTACAGGCTCCACCATTTGTACTAAAGAGAACAAAAAGTGTCCAGCATTCCACGTGTCAGACAGTTACAACTTAGCTACAAAGTGCAGTTATAGTGTATTATTGCCAAACATGATATAAATAAGATTCATACATGAACTCAACCTACACTCAGGAGCCAAGTGTCAATGAGTTAGTACCGATGACTGTATCTCCAGCACTTAGGACTGCAAAATATTTTACAAAATACTAATGTGTTTGGGTGCCATTAGTGCAACATTGTCCTTTCTCTCACTTCAGCAGACCCCTATAAAAACACTCCAGCCATCCAGACACAGTTACAGTACAACCACACTGTCCTTGGACACCTCTGGATTTGTAAACAGCCAGCATTGACTGTCACAACACTTCTGTCAGTGGAGCAGGACCTCCATCTTTACAGTGCTGTGTGCACTTTCATTCTCCTCAGGATCAGATGTTTATTTCATCCAGTGCAGGGAAATTGATTTTACACAGCAAGTTTAATGCATCCAATGAACCACAACCGAGGGATAAAATGCAGATCTGCAGCGTACATCATCTATTCTTTATGATCGACTCTGCCACTCACTGCTAAAGAGCAGACGAGCTATAGATCTGATAACAGATATAAACAGCCGTGGAGGAAATGTTTAATTCCCTCTTATACAGTACCATGGTGATTTTGAATTCTCGATTCCGATTGGTCAGATGGTGTTGATTAATTTTCGATAACAGCAGCTCTGACAACAGTGACAACTACATACATGAATACTTCGTACTAATATTATATGGTTTCTATAGTAACAGCTCATTCACAGGGATGAGCTGTAGGAAAGATGAGCTACATGATCTAAGGCTAATAATAAACCAGTCATTTTAACAGAACAGCGCTCCATACTTAAGAAAATATGGTATGGCATTGACCTGATTTTTGATGGTTTTTGCAACCGTACAACGTCTGTACATATGTTCATACACCACAGGGAACCCGAGTGTAAGTGCAAGGCAACGTATCTCATAAACACTTGACCACCAGACAACAAAATTTGTATCTTTATTTCCATAAGATAGACTGGTTTTTATCCAGTGCCTATTTTTAATTTGCTTTTTAATAAATAACGTGGGATTATTTACTAACAAATTTTATACTCATCGGGAGCTCTGCTTTCATACAATGCCTAAATATATATAGCAACGTTATTATTTAGCATGTGTGGTAACGTTTTCTGTAAGGAGACATTTATTTACCATTTATGGAAGGAGTATCCAGTGTCAAAGTCAGCGCCAATGCTTTGTAACAGTCAAAGGTAAAGCTGTGACTTTAAAAATAGTCCGAATAAATTAATAAATAAGGCATAATGCTATGGTCACATTACAGCTTGCGATGCTTTGCAATGGGTTATCGATGAAAATGAGGCGTTTTGGTGGCGGTGTGTACTTTGTACAGGTGAGCTAAAAGTTGTGGTCACACAGCAGGCAAACACTTAGACCTTTTCTTTTGAGGAGATCTACCTGGCATTTTTCCTAGGAGGCATGGTGGAGTGTGTTGTACATACGTATCGGCTTCTGGGAGGAGAATGATCGCTGATGCCTTGCTCAATAGAGTTCAACAATGTGCGACATCAACGCCAACCAATCTGCAATGATCACAAATGCATTGTCTAACCATTGCCAAACATTTGCTGAATATTCATGACCCCTTCACCCAACCAATTATGAACCTCGGAGAAGGATCGCTGAATGTAAATGCACTTTTCAAGTCTCAGCAAAGGCTGGGCTATACTTCAAGGCCCCCATGAGCATCAGGGATATGGATTCAAGATAAATACATCTCAAGAGGCTCAGCGAAGGTTCCACGAGCTTCGGGAAGTATTCCTAAACCCATCTGTGAGTATTCGTTGCTTTGTCTGCCGACGAAAACATCGCCACCAAATTTCAACACATACAACATTTTTGGCCACTCACAAGGTGGAGACTCACCAAAAAACAACTCGTGAAACTCAGAAAACATTCGCCGTGCATTGCACGATTGGTGGCCATGCTACCAATTTTTCATCGCCAAGTATTCGCAAACCCATCACAAGCTGTAGCATGTCCAAGGCCAAAGCGTAATTTGAGACACAGCCCGAGTGTTGGTAGACATATTGGTATGTTGTTGAAAGGAATGACTGAACACTTGAACACATGCCATTCAGGTACAGGGTCATGTCCAGCTGACAGACTGACATTATTTCGATCTTGCACACAACCGTAACGATGTCAAAACAGGACAAGGAGTCAAGGTTAATGCAAAATGAAACATAAAAATTAGTTACTATACTCAATCATACAATACTCTGCTTTAAATAAAACATGGTAGCTTTGAGAAAATGACCAAAGACAGGCTCTCGGAAATAAAGGTACTTGGCACTGGGGTAGTAAGCATCATGTTGTGTACTTTTAGTGTGTGTCTGTTGCCTAGGATGGTGTATGTGGTCCTCAAGGTTTGGTTATGTCCTAAGAAATGATCTAAATGTAGAGAGAATGTACGCTTGATGACATCATAAGGCAGCAACAAGGACTAGTACAGTTTGGTACCTTTATTCCTGAGATTATAACTGTCTGAGGTACACTTTCAGACAATAAAGTACATTATTGTACCTTTAGGGGTACAATGGATTGTTACTGAGTACTTATTTGTACCATTTATAGGCTATACTGTTTGGTAACATATGTACAGTACCTTTCTGGCCCTAAAAAAGGTACACCTTGAGATCCAATAATGAGCCCTAGGGGTTAGAGTACATTAGTGTATGATATCTTAGCAAGTGAAAATATCTTGAAAATAGTTGAAACGATCTAGCATTTCTTATTAGAAGAAAACAAGACACCAATTTTGAGATTATTAAACCTAGTTCTAGATTGCAACCAACTTATTCTAAGATGTCTTACCAAGTGTAATTATCTTACTGCACTGGCAGATTATTTCACTTGATTACAGTCTAAATGTTCTCAAATTTATGATTTTCCTTATATTAGGATGGCTAGTTTTTGCACTGTAGATTGTACCATGAGGGTCAGGAATGGACTCCTACTGCCCCCCTGTTTCTGACAGAATAAACATACCCAGTATTTCACTGGAAGCAGCTTTATAGAATGTGTGTTTACAGGAATAAAGGAGTCCTAAATGTCATTCTGCAGCTTACCTGAGCTGAGTCCATGACGTTAGCCATCTCAGGTGTCCTGAAGTGAACAATTTCAGCAGGTTTGTAACTAATGGAGTCCTGCTTTAACCCGGAGCAGGTGAAACACTACCTTCTGTATCGTGTTACAATCATAAACATGCTGAAAGATGAAAGGGAGCTTCATGAAAGGTCTACAAGGTGTCATTCTGACGAGAGAAGAGCGACAAAGCAACAAAATAACATGAACAATAATAATGCAAATAAATAATAAAACCCCTGGACGCTCTTGTTCAGTCTGAACAGGGTTTCGGGGTTAAAGCGTCACCAGCCGTCGCGGTCTCCAGGGTCTCCATGACTACGTCCGGAACCGGCACTAAATCAGCCCACCTCTGCTATTGAGTTGTGGTAGAGATTATTCAGGGTTTTTGCCCCACAGGAGGAATAAATTAGAAAAGGATTCGGACAAACTGCTGCTGCTGCCGGAACACTGAGCCACACAGCCACCGGAGATACTACTGTCCGCGCGCGCTGACGCCTCGGGCTCGGAGTCGATCCCAAAAAAGAGTCGATTCCCTCATTTCAGGAATGAAGAGTCGACTCCAAGCCACGCGAGTCGATTCAGTATGATTCTCATTCAGCCTTCTCAGCCTACTTTTCACCACACACCACAAACCAAACAAATCATTACTCACTAAACCAAGAGTTATTATATATATATATATATATATATATATATATATATATATATATATATATATATATATACTACTGTTCAAAAGTTTGGGGTCACCCAGACAATTTTGTGTTTTCCATGAAAAGTCACCCTTTTATTTACCACCATAAGTTGTAAAATAAATAGAAAATATAGTCGAGACATTTTTCTGGCCATTTTGAGCATTTAATCGACCCCACAAATGTGATGCTCCAGAAACTCAATCTGCTCAAAGGAAGGTCAGTTTTATAGCTTCTCTAAAGAGCTCAACTGTTTTCAGCTGTGCTAACATGATTGTACAAGGGTTTTCTAATCATCCATTAGCCTTCTGAGGCAATGAGCAAACACATTGTACCATTAGAACACTGGAGTGAGAGTTGCTGGAAATGGGCCTGGGCGCCCCATATATACACCTATGGAGATATTGCACCAAAAACCAGACATTTAGTAGAATTTAGCTAGAATAGTCATTTACCACATTAGCAATATATAGAGTGTATTTCTGATTAGTTTAAAGTGATCTTCATTGAAAAGAACAGTGCTTTTCTTTCAAAAATAAGGAAATTTCAAAGTGACCCCAAACTTTTGAACGGTAATATATATATATATATATATATATATATATATATATTCATCAGCAGCACGGTGGTGTAGTGGTTAGCACTGTCACCTCACAGCAAGAAGGTCCAGGTTCGAGCCCCGTGGCCGGCAAGGGCCTTTCTATGCAGAGTTTGCATGTTCTCCCCGTGGGTTTGCTCCAGTTTCCCCCACAGTCCAAAGACATGCAGGTTAGGTTAACTGGTGACTCTAAATTGACCGTAGGTGTGAGTGTGAATGGTTGTCTGTGTCTATGTGTCAGCCCTGTGATGACCTGGCGACTTGTCCAGGGTGTACCCCACCTTTCGCCCATAGTCAGCTGGGATAGGCTCCAGCTTGCCTGCGACCCTGTAGAAGAGGATAAAGCGGCTAGAGATAATGAGATGAGATGATATATATATATATATATATATATTCATCAGCAGCACAGTGGTGTAAGCGAGCCCAGCGGCCGGGCAGGCGGGGGCCTTTCTGTGCAGAGTTTGCATGTTCTCCCCAAGACTGCGTGGGTTTCCTCCGGGATTCCTCCACAGTTCAAAGACGTGCAGTTAGGTTAATATAGGACAGCCTTGGGACCAAAAGGTTGCTGGTTCGATTCCCTTGAGCATGGCACCTAACCTCCAACCGCTCCAGCAAGAGTGGTGGTGTACCTTGTTTCTGATTAGCCAAAGAAATACAAACAGCTGTATTCATAAATCAATCGATCATAGATAGATATCTAGATAGATAGATCAAACAGGGCAAACACAGTGGTGTAGTGGTTAGCACTGTCACCATGGGGCAGTCTTGGGCTGAGGTGCCCTTGAGCAAGGTACCGAACCCCTGACTGCTCCCTGGGTGCTATGGTGTGGCTGCCCACTGCTCTGGGTATGTGTGCGTGTGTTCACTGCTTCAGATGGGTTAAATGCAGAGGATGAATTTCACTGTGCTTGAAGTATGCATGTGACAAATAAAGGTTTCTTCTTTCTTCTTCTTGGGCTGAGGTGCCCTTGAGCGAGGCACTGAACTCCCAACTGCTCCCCAAACCAGGAACTGTTAGCATGGCTGCTCACTGCTCTGGGTATGTGCTCATTGCTCACATGTGTGTTCACTGCTTCAGATGGGTTAAATGCAGAGAGGAATTTCACAAGTGTGTGATGAATAAAGTTGTGCTTTCTTTGGCTAATCAGAAACAAGGTACACCACCACTCTTGCTGGTGCGGTTGGGTGCCTTGCTCAAGGGAATCGAACCAGCAACCTTTTGGTCCCAAAGCTGCTTCTCTAACCATTAGGCCATGGTTTCCCCAGGGTGTTAATAAACAAGTCAACAAAACCCCTTTGTCATTGATAATAACAGTGTATAAATGGACACTATTAGAACTGATTGTTTTATATGGGCTGTGTTTTGGAGCCGAGGAATCGAAATTGGAATCCGATTCAGAGTCGACTCTATAATTTCTGGAATCAAGCAAAGCTAATGCAGCTGAGTTGGACACTCAGAATGATTCACTTCACTGAATCGATTCATGGGGTTTGGGACAGTGCTGTTTGATCTATCCATCCATCCATTATCTGCAGCCGCTTATCCTGTTCTACAGGGTCGCAGGCAAGCTGGAGCCTATCCCAGCTGACTATGGGCAAGAGGTGGGGTACACCCTGGACAAGTCGCCAGGTCATCGCAGGGCTGACACATAGACACAAAAAAACATTCACACACCTTCACAGTCAATTTAGAGCCATCAATTAGCCTAACCTGCATGTCTTTGGGGGAAACCGGAGCACCCAGAGGAAACCCACGTGGACAACATGCAAACTCCACACAGAAAGGCCCTCGTTGGCCGCTGGGCTCGAACCCAGGACCTTCTTGCTGTGAGGCGACAGTGCTAACCACTACACCACTGTGCCACCCTGTTTGAGCTATCTATCTAGATATCTATCTATGCATTAATTAATTGATTGATTGATTTATGAATACAGCTGTTAGTGTTAATTAATCACCCAACTCACTTCAAAGAGTAAAAGAATCATTCATAAAGAACCGATTCTTCTGCAAATCATATCACATATCACATCAGTGTTATTAGGCAGCATGGTGCTGTAGTGGCTAGTTTCTGTGTGGGTTTCCTCCGGGTGCTCTGGTTTCTCCCACAGTCCAAAGACATGCGATTAGGTTATGGCCTGAAGGTTGGGCTGAAGTGACCTTGAGCAAGGCACCTAACCCCCAACTTCTCCCCAGGCACTGTAGCATAGCTGCCCACTGCTCTGGGTATGTGTGTGTGCTCACTGCTCACTTGTGTATGCATGTGTGTGTGCACTGCTTCCGATGGGTTAAATGCAGAGGAAGAATTTCACTGTGCTTAAGTCTGTGCTTGATTGTACATGTGATAAATAAAGGCTTCTTGTCTTGTCTATTATACTTTCTATATAAAGTCCACAACCAAGGATATTATCACCAGCTACACCAAATATTTGTCTAATCCATGGAAATTCCATTTTAATCATAATATAGTGTTTGTGTGGCTGTCTAGTAATCATGCATGTTTGTCAAATGAGTCAAGGATGCAATGCTTGTACTGGATTATGAATTATGCAAGGCCACATGCTGGAATGTTATTGTATCTTTGCTCTGTCATCTTGGAGACAGTAGGACTACACCACTGAGGCAGACTGTGTGAATAAATATAACACCTACTATCACTGTTACTGTAGAAATATTATGGTATTAGTCCACAGATACTCTCATGTAGTAGAGTTATCTGGTGGCTGTAGTATTGCTGCTGAAGCAAATCTTATTTCTGGCCCAAACAGCATCCTGAGTTTTATTTAGTCACATCAAAGCTGATAATAATAATAATAATAATAATAATAATAATAATAATAATAATAATAATAATAATAATAATAAAAAATATGTGATTCATGAAGATATGTCTCTGTTCTAACTTCCATACAACTGTGTGGCCACATGGATGACACAGGGTGGCCTCATCACCCCTTTAAATAAAGCTTGCCACCCCATTGGCCATCCCAAATCTGACCTTGACTGTGATAGGTCTATTAGGCCTACTCCTCTCATATCAATGTAAATCTTTCTTTAGTAAACTGTGGGTGGTAGAAGAGAACAACTGGACTTGTTTGAAGATTCTTGAAAACGTTTCACCTCTCATCCGAAAGGCTTCCTCAGTTCTGTCTGACTAATAGGGAGTATCAAGTATTTATCCTCTCATGGATCATAATAGAATCAGAATCAAAATTCTGATGGCTGCATTGTAGGTGGCTGATAAAAGATGTCTTAGACCCCCACCTCTGTTCAGTGATGGCCGTTCCAGGTTGACAAAAAAAAAAAAGAACGATCATCTTTGGCTAAAATGTCTGCCAGTTTTCTGGAAGTCCTCTCATACTCCCGTATCAGTCGAAGGGATCTCATCCCAAAGTGCATAGAAACATGTCTGTGAAGATTCTTAGTCATCCAGGTCATAGTAAACTGACCTGGATGACTGAGAATCATCTTAGCCTTTCGGATGAGAGGTGAAACATTTTCAAGAATCTTCAAACAAGTCCAGTTGCTCTCTTCTACCACCCACAGTTTACTATGACCTGGATGACTGAGAATCTTCACAGACATGTTTCTATGCACTTTGGGATGAGATCCCTTCGACTGGTGCAGGAGTATGAGAGGACTTCCAGAAAACTGGCAGACATTTTAGCCAAAGATGATCGTTCTTTTTTTTTTGTCAACCTGGAACGGCCATCACTGAACAGAGGTGGGGGTCTAAGACATCTTTTATCAGCCACCTACTATGCAGCCATCAGAATTCTGATTCTGATTCTATTATGATCCATGAGAGGATAAATACTTGATACTCCCTATTAGTTAGACAGAACTGAGGAAGCCTTTCAGATGAGAGGTGAAATGTTTTCAAGAATCTTCAAACAAGTCCAGTTGCTCTCTTGTACCACCCACAGTTTACTATGACCTGGATGAATGAGAATCTTCACAGACATCTTTCTTTAGTGTTGCAGATATTTTAACCAAATCATTTCAGCATTGCCTGTGATGACCTGGCGACTTGTCCAGGGTGTACCCCGCCTTTCACCCGTAGTCAGCTGGGATAGGCTCCAGCTTGCCTGCGACCCTGTAGAACAGGATAAAGCGGCTAGAGATAATGAGATGAGATGAGACTTCAGCATTGATATTAATAGAGCATGCCAATTCAGTTGGAGGATGTTGTTTTCACCTCTGTTTGTTTGTTTACTGTCAACTCAAAAAGTAGTGAACAGATTTTGATAAAATTTGGAGGGAAGGTGAGCCATGGGCCAAAGAACAACAGAATAGATTTTAATGTAAATCTGAATATGTGGCTTGGTGGAGGTATGGACTCTACTGAGTGCCTTTAGAATTATTATTATATTACATTACAGGCATTTAGCAGACGCTCTTATCCAGAGTGACACAGCATACCCAAAGCAGCCTGTGGAGCAGTTGGGGGTTAGGTACCTTGCTCAAGGTCACTTCAGCCATGCCTGCTGGTCCAGAGAATTGAACCAGCAACCTTTTGGTCCCAAAGTTACTTCTCTAACCATTAGGCCATGGCTTATTATTATTATCCATCCATCCATCCATTATCTGTAGCTGCTTATCCTGTACAGGGTGGCAGGCAAGCTGGAGCTTATCACAGCTGACTATGGGCAAGAGGCAGGGTACACCCTGGACAAGTTGCCAGGTCATCACAGGGCTGACACATAGAGACAAACAACCATTCACACTCACATTCACACCTACGGTCAATTTAGAGACACCAATTAACTTAACCTGTATGTCTTTGGACTGTGGGGGAAACCGGAGCACCTGGAGGAAACCCACACAGACACAGGGAGAACATGCAAACTCCACACAGAAAGGCCCTCGTTGGCCACTGGGCTTGAACCCAGAACCTTCTTGCTGTGAGGTGACAGTGCTAACCACTACACCACCGTGCTGCCCTATTATTATTATTAGTAGTAGTAGTAGTAATAATTCTGCAGCAGGAAACAAATGAGATATTCTGTGTTTTTTTATGTGCATCCACCCCTCAGTGTTCTCTTCCCCTGTTTTCTACCCATTGTGGCTCTGTGTCCCCTCTACCTATTACAGTGGGTTTGTTCTAGCATATTTAGAGCAAAGGGGGGCATTAGGCCCTGTGGGGTATTCGGTCCTGTGGGGTATTAGGCCCTGTGGGGCATTAGACCCTGTGGGGCATTAGACCCTGTGGGGTATTCGGTCCTGTGGGGCATGAGACCCTGTGGGGTATTAGGCCTTGTGTGGTATTTGGCCCCACTCCATTGTAAATGCATGAAATTTATCCCCAGCATGTCAGACATTATTGCAGGTTACTCAGGAGCCAGTGGGAACCCAGTAAAATGAAATAGAAACAGAAAGTTGGACTCTTCTGTTGGTAGCTTATTGCCCCTCACCTGTAAGGAATTGGCTGTACTGTAAAAAAACCAAAAGTGACTTGTTGGAAAACTGTTCTACTTTTATCATTGGATTTGATGCCAGTTAAATTGTAATTATGTTTGTTTGTTTGTTCTATTACACTGTTAATAAAGTGACATTCTTTATACCATATCGTTTAAAGAAGTGTCCCTCTTTGCCCTAAAAACTCACGTCATCTCTCTGTAAGATGACGTCACGCACCATGATGTATCTGCGTGCATGTGATCAGTGGAACTGAACATGAGTCTACAGCCTACACGCCGCTTTTTCACAAGGTTTTAGAACCGAATTGTGTAAGTTAAAGAACAGGGAGAGCTGAAACCGTACAGGGAAGCTGATGAGGACTGTAGTGTTATACCCTAACACTGTTTATCACAACAGGGTCCCCATACTCAGGGCTAATCACACTGACAATTTGTTCATAGTGTGGTTTTATGATAATATTGATTAGGTAAGAGCTCCATCTAAGGGCCACTTTTAATACTTTCTTTAAAAAAAAATTCATGTGCATGATCCATAGTGGTATGATTACTCAAGTAATGCAATCCAAACCCAAATAATCACACAATTACAGCTATAATTTACTTCTCAGAAAATGATCAGTAGTTAAAGTATAGAAGTGTAACAAGTCCTGGGCAAACTGCAGAAGTGGAAAGTTCAGAAATTCAGCATCCAGTCAGTCCCTGTATCAGTCTGTTCACTAAAAATTGAGGAGTAATCTGGAATTAAAGCCGCAAGCGGCCTTGACGGGCCCTCGCGCCAGCGGCCAAGGGGGGCGGGGCATGCGTCCCCGCGAAATACCTTCCACAGCTTCTTCGGCAAGAGACATTACTCCCACAATGGCGACAAAGCACAGAATTGGACACATGGCAACAATAGGGTCTCGCACTGAACGGTGCTCGGGGCCTAATAATAATAATAATAATAATAATAATAATCCTTCAAAAACAATAGGGTCTCGCACTGTACGGTGCTCGGGCCCTAATAATAATAATAATAACTAGAAACTATATGCCAAGCAGGCACCTTAATGCGAGAGGCAAAAATCACAACACGTTAGGGGGCGCTATAGAGGCCCTGAGGCCCGCCTGCGGTGGCAGTCTAAGAAAAAGGAGCCAAATTTCATGCGTTGTCGACCATGGCAAGCGCCCCAATAAGGGTCTTGTAAAGAGTTTGCTTGCCAAGTTTGACAAATCAGAAGCTGCAATATCATTTTTGCCATAACCAGCACCCCCAGGGGCGAAAGTGCACAAAAGTTGGCGTATATGTCAGGTGAGCTATGAAGAGTTTGCGTATGAAGTTTGATGACAATTGAGTAAATAGAAGATGAGATATAGATGTGTGAAGAATAAATTTTTTGGTTTTTCCCATGTCAGTAGGTGGCGCTATGCTGTACATGAGCGATTATGAGTTGGAAAAATAAGTGTCTACAACAGCAACGTACTATCACAAGGTAGTGGTGTGAAGGAAAAGCATTATGGAATTATGTACCAAAAACCCGTTTTGGAGCAATTGCGTCGGCCAAAAACAGCGCCCCCCATGGACGAAAATTCCCAAAATGTGGTATACATGACATGGGAGGTAGTAAGAGGGTGGCCGTGAAGTTTGACCAAATTTGAGGAAAGATTGGATTTTTTGCCCAAAAATAGCACCCCCAGTGGCAAAACATCACAGAAATTGGGTAACATGTCAGAAGCCCAATGAGTGATTTGTGTGTGAAGTATGAGCAGTGTTGAGCAATTAGAAGATTTGTTATGAATTTTTAAGCATGTAAAATTGAGCACTGAAAATTGATTGACGTATAACTTCTGAACGGTTTATCCTACGTGAAACGTATTTAGTAACTTTTGTCAGCCATGTCTGTAGATGATGTGTATCAATTTTGGTGACATTCCTATGAACGGTCTAGGAGGAGTTGCGCCCTCTTCGTGGCCATGCATTTCGCACAAAAGTGAAATTACCTCACTTCCTGTTGGTCGTGGCTAATGCATTGGCATTACATTTTTGTCCGGCTTAGTGAGATACATATGCGTACCAAATGGCATGCCACTACAACAAACTACATGGCAACCAGGCACCTTAATGCGGGAGGCCAAAATCACAACGACTTAGGGGACGCTATAGAGGCCCTGAGCCCCGGCCAAGTTTGGGCTTCTGGTTCTGAGTAGCGGTGGCAATTCTCGGAACTGGTGCCAAATTTCGTGCGTTTTCGCCCATGGCAAGCGCCCCGAAAATGGCCCAACAGCGGAGAAAAATAAAGAAGAAGAAGAAGAATAGTGAACTCTTACAAGAGCAATAGGGCCTTCGCCCATTCGGGCTCGGGCCCTAATAAAAGCAAAGCAGACCAACCAGAGAGAGAGAGAGAGAGAGAGAGATTGCAGAAACAGCATTTATACCATGTTTGAAAATATGCCTATAAATTACTGTGCTACAGTTAAACAATTAACCTGGATTTAAATTTCTACAGGAAAAAAAAACTCCATCTATAATATACAGACCTACATTCTGCATATTTTCTTTTCATAGCTTTTGCCTGTATTGTGCTACCAGTATCACAGTCTCTGTATTTAAACTCTCAGATAGATGAATAATCAGTATTTGATCCTGAATATACTGAATAACTGTGTGTCTAGAGGGCTATTAATGTGGTGTTAAATACAGAATGCTTCCCCACACTGTTTTCAACACACCCTTGTCTGTTTTCTGTCACAGGAAGTGAGAGGAAGTGCACATCACAGCTCACCTGACCATGGCAGTGAGTTTAATGTACAGTAGGTGAAGTGATTTTATTGGGAATTTGTACGTTTTGTGAGAAGAATAAATGAATGAAGTAATTTTAGGAAGATTGAATTAATAAAAGCGAATTTTAACAACAAACTCAAGTGAACATATTTGTATTTTATTATTGTATAGCTCCAATTACACATGCAAACATTTATATCTATGGTATAAACCATTTCACTTTTTATTTCTTCCTTAGCTATTTTCAGTGATAAAATTTGAAATGATTTCTTGATAGCTTTCGTTCCTGATGTCTATCCAGACAGGTCAGTATCCAAAAATAATCCCATAACCCTAAAATAATTGATACAAATGTTTTTTCAATTGATACCTTATAAATACACACTCACTGGCCACTTTAATAGTCCATTCTTGATTCTAAGATCCCTATTCTTGGCTGCAGGAGTGGAACCCAATGTGTTCTTCTACTGTTGTATGCTGAGATGCTTTCTGCTCACCATGGTTGTAAAGAGTGATTATATGATTTACTATATCCTTCCTGGCAAAAAAGCTCGAACCAATCTGGCCATTTTCCTCTGAGCTCTCTTATCAACAAGGCATTTGTTTCCACCCACAGAACTGTCGCTCACTCACTTGGTGTTTTTTCTTTTACAGCCATTTTAAATTTGTGGCAGACATCTTGAATGCCATCTTGAAAATGACCCATTTCCCCGGGTCAGAATCAACTAGATTTTTAGTATGTTGTTTAGCATGTTAAACATTCTATCAGAAAAACTTTTGAATCTTTTTTTTTGGGGGGGGGGGTTCAACCATATATTGACCTGTCTTATAGCAATGCTGAACTGTTTGCTCCAAGTGGGCCAACAAAGAAAGTTGCTCCAGAAAAAGACTAAAAAGGACAGCAAGGGGTGGGGGTGGGGCTTCTTCAAGACAAGGATTGGGTACCATATTGCATTAAAGTAGTGATGGAGATACGATTAAGGGGAAATGGTGAGGGGAAAGATGTGTTAAAACAATACCTGCAGTATGGGCACAGGTTCCCAACCCTGGTCCTGGAGAACCCCCTGCTCTAACACACCGAATTTAACCAATCAGTGAATTACCAAGCAGAGAGAAGGAAAAAACACTGCAATGTACAGGACAGGGAATACTCCAGGACCAGGCATCTGAGAGTTCTGATTTGTACCCGCAAACCTGAGCTCAGGGATGTGATGTTCTGTCATTACCCTATTCAGCCTGTAGGTGGCAGGACTATGACAGGAGAAATGCAGAAAAAGGGCTTGGTGTCTTTGTGCTGCACAGCTTGAATAGGGTCCATCAGAACAAAGGAAGTATCACAAAACATAAACTGAGCAAAACCTAAAATTTTGTCTGTCTTCTTCTAGTATATCAAACATGCAGAAAGACACGTTGCCTAATAACGTATCCGACATAAGAAACAGAAGATGAACATGTTCTATCAACTTTAAATAACTTTTAAGAGTAAACTGGGGGTGTAGACTGAAATTCCTATCAGGGAATTATGCTCTGTTGAATTCTGGATTTATTTAATGTTTCTTGAAAGAGTCTCCAGTGTGTCAATGCTTTGTTTTATGAAACAGTTCACTGGTTCCACAGTAACCTGACAAATTTGTTTTGGTTGTTTGCTGCCTTATTAGCTTCAAGAAAGAGAATAAAGAAAGGCTGGTCAGGGATTGTTTATTGCTGCTATAAGGTAAGTGATAAAGTAGGCCCGTGTAGGGTGTGTTTTTATTGATCATGTTATAACTTGATGTCACATTAGTTGACTTGAATTCCCAGGAGACATGTTGAAATGCACCTTCCTATGTTCCTCATTGTGAATAGATGTAATTTTTATGCAAAGGATGGTTTGTAGACATTTAAATGATGTTAGAACAATCAGGAAAACACTTAACATGCAATAAAATTTTTTTGTAACTTCTCTCAAAAATGAGTTATGAATTCATGCAATTTTTTTTCCAAAAAGCACTCTAAGTTTGGTATTTTTACTAAAACTGTACAAAAGTCTACACAGAAACCAAATAGTTAGATCAGAAGGCTGAACATAAACTAATGAGTAACTTTGGTCTCTACCTAGCCAGCCTGCTCGGACCTAGCTGAAGGGCTTTTGGGGTGTAGGGTTTGATTTGGGATCAGCCCCTAGTCTGCAGCCCATTCTCTCTTTCTGAGGCTTTGTTTCCATCTCTTGTGTCTTTCAGACTGTTGCCATGACATCATCGGTAACCCCGGGAAACCTATTGAGGCAAAAGGACCCAGGAAATGAGGTAATGGTTGTGGAATGTTGGGAAAGGACATAGAACAGAAATCCCCCTTTTCTAAGAGAGAGAGAGAGAGAGAGTGCATCCATAGCATCTTGTTTTCTTCACCCCACAGTCATTAGCGCAGTCATTGTGTCTGAAATGCTCATAAGCCTTCAGTGTCCATGTCTTTTCTTACAAACCAGATACAATAGGCTCAATATACTCAGAGATCTCACAAAACTAATGATCCCGTTCAACCATGAGTGCAACAATTTTAAAAAACAAACTAGAAAGGTAGTGCATTTTTTCAAAATATAGTAAGCGCCTTTTCAGAGGAGGCACAAACACTAGCAGACACCACTCACATTATTCACATACAGTATTATGAATTCATGTGCTTTTTCCTACACAAGTTCACACATTAAATTCTGGAGTTTTATATGTTGATTAGTTGTGAGGTGTAGATGTTTGTGCTTCCTGAGCTCAAATCTTGACACAGTCTATGGGTTGGTAATACATCAGATGTAATAACAACAACAATAATAATAATAACCAGTAGGATGCCAAATGTTATGTTACAGGCATTCATCAGACACTCTTATCCAGAGTGACGTACAATGTACCCAGATCAGTCTGGGGAGCAGTTGGGGGTTCAGTGCCTTGCTCAAGGGCACTTCAACCATTCCTGCTGGTCTAGGGAATCGAACTGGTAACCTTTTGTTTTGTCAATCCTGAGATCGAGATGCTGACCTCTTCTGCTCCTCGGACCTGCCTGATCCATCCTGATGCCCTACGTCTGGCTGCAGTCTCATCACATCGCTCGTGTGGAGGACGGCCCCATGTGGACAGTTGAAAGTCACACTTGAGAGATGCTCTGGATACTTACAGTAATGCTTTTATGGCTGAGGACTACAGTTGACTTGCTAACTTACAGTTTTGCACTCAAGTTTCCATCAGTGAAGAGTTTATAACTTCAACAAAACAGACTTCATGTTAAAACTGTTAAAAATGTTATAATCATGTCTGTTATCACCCAAATGAGGATGGGTCCCCTTTTGAGTCTGGTTCCTCTCGAGGTTTCTTCCTTATGTCATCTGAGGGAGTTTTCCTTGCCACTATCGCCACAGGCCTGCTCATTGGGGATAGATTAGGGATAAAATTAGCTCATGTTTAAAGTCATTAAAATTCTGTAAAGCTGCATTGCGACAATGTCTATTGTTAAAAGCGCTATAAAAATAAACTTGACTTTTGGTCCCAAACCTGCTTCTCTGACCATTAGGCCATGGCTTCCCCAAATAGACAGTTGAGCTCATTTTTACATGCACAGTATGTATTAATTGACCTCTTGCCTTCATCAGGGTCAGTTTCTGAAGAAAGCGCCACTGTTAGCTGGAGAGTCAGGCTTGTATGTTTTTTTTTTTAAACCCATCAGTGACACTGAGTTGTTTACCACTGCTGTACAGGCATTACTTACACACACTTCCATGTAAATGCAGTGAAATAATATTGGCTCAGCTGTTGTCCTGTCATAGTCTTTTACCACTGACAAATGGGAATGATGGGGCTCATCAATAAGCTACAGTCAGAATCATATGGTACCTGAATTGCCATCGTATCATTATTATAAATACATTGAGACTGTACGAGAAGCACATTGGGCAATGCACAAAGACAAACATAAAAAGAACTACAGTGATATGGTGTTCTCAATTTAGAAGCTCTGAGCTAATTTCTCAGCTCAGTGGTACGTCTCAAGCTCAACGATGGTCCAGTTACCCTGTGGTGAGCTTCCTGTTGTGGGGGAGTAGCTACTAACAGAGGTGATGGTGGCTGAGGCATAGCTAAGTTGTTGCAGGATCTGGGGCCAGGAGCTACTCTCCAGAGGGCTGAGGGTGCCCCCTCCTTGCCCAGGCAGGTAAAGCAGTGGTGGACAGCCATCCTCACCTTCAAGCAGCAAGGCCTGGTTGATCAATTTCTGCACCATGACCATCCTGGCATTCCAGTCATGCTCATGCTGAGGTGGTTGGAGGAGGTTTCCATTTGTTCGACGAAGAGGAAGCTTGGTTGGTTTCTCCTGCCCTCCCAACTCTTTTCTCACTGAAGCATTGTTCCTCTCAACATCTTCGTCCTCACTGGTTTCCATAACTTCATAGATGGTGCAGAGTCCATGTGAGGAGGAAATCCGCTTGGTTGACTGCACTTTTTGCTGCCTTTTAAGCCGCTGCTCTAGCTCAAGCTGCCACTGCAGGAGCTGCCGCCGCTGCCTATGCTCCTGAAGAAGCTGAAGCTGCAGCAGCTCCTGATGTTGCCTCTCCAACTGCTTCTGCCGTTCCATTCTCTGCCTTTCTTGCTTCTGCCACTGCCGCAGTGTTCTTTGCCTCTCCAGCTGCTTCTGGAACTCCTGTCGCTGTCTCTCTCCCTCCAGCCATAGACGCTTTTGTCTGTCCTGCTCCTGTCGCTGCAGGATCTGGCGGAGGTGGAGCTGGTGCTGCTCCAGGCGCCTCAGCTGACCTGCTCGTGGGGCTTGTGGTGGACAAGCAGAAGGAAGTCTGATCAGTTCTACCACCCAACTGGTAGGCTGCTTCTGCTGAGGACAGGGCATAAGAGGCATATATTGCTGATGCGGATTTTGCGCCAGAGTGAGGTATTGATTGCCGTTGACCTCTGGAGAAAGTGATGGCAGGTTACTATACTTTACTTCCTGACGGCTTGGTAGCGGAGGGTTATTGTACCCTGTGGAACAGTCAAGAGCACTTGCAATATTGGTTACTGATACAGAAGCATATCACAGAGAGAGGGGTTGACCAAAGGGAAAAGAAGGAGAAATAAAATGTGAAAGACTGATACAGACCATGGAGAGAGGAATATGGTCAAGCAGCACTGCATGACTTCAAAATAAATAATTCTACAGGACAAAACCATGATTGTTCAACCTGCTCATCTAATAAATAACCATTTCATCATGGTCAAGTATCTGCAAGTAAATCTTCACTATAAATGAAACATAGATTGTAATGAACTATTTTCCAGTGCCTTTGACCTAATGTACTTATAAGTCCTTCATTAGAAATGGACTAAGTTGCAAAAATAACTATACAATGTGTAATGTCTACAGTACTCGGATTAAAATATTTTGGCTCATCCTTTCATCATACATGGCCTGTTCTTTCAAGTAGTTTCTGTTCTGGGCTGTCTCCTGAAGGCTAACTATTAATTTCCTTTTCAGGAATTTAATCCAATACAGAAAGCAAAATCAGATCAAAAAACTTTCCAAATGCGAGCCTCAAGCCTTTTATCAGGAGCTTTACTCAGCAAACTAAATTACTAACATCACAGCCGGCCAATACTGCCTTCTCCAGAAAAGAATTACATGGGATCACATTTATACTAATAAACAGAAGATCTTTCTATTTGGAGAGAACATACAGGTCCTCGAAGGATCTGCTTTTAACAAGGATCCACTTTTCTGCAGACAAACTGGCGCTTACTTTGTACAGCTACTTGGTGGGGGATATTTAAAGATATACATTCAAAAATAGCAGGCATTCCAATCTGAGGACAAATAATATATACACAACACAGTGGTATTGATTAATTTTCTATCACTGCAGCTTTGACAATAGTACATCTGCAAATCATAGGCACTTAAATTTATGGTTTGTATAGTGAAAGTGTATTTATGGCAGACGATCCACATAATTACATTTAAAAACGTGTAATATTTGAATATGGCATAGTTTTCTCTTCTTATTCTTCTTCCGGCTGCTTCTGTTCACTTGGGGTTGCCACAGCAGATCTGTTCCACATATTTGATTTGGCATAAATTTTACACCGGATGCCCTTCCTCACGCAACCCTCCCCAGTCTATCCGGGCTTGGGACCAGCACTAAGTATGCACTGACTTATACAACCCGAGTTGCTGGGTATTTTACCTAATTTGCATGTCTTGTAACTGTGGGGGAAACCGGAGCACCCGGAGGAAACCCACACAGACACGGGGAGAACATGCAAACTCCACACAGAAAGGCCCCCATCGACCATGAGGTTCAAACCTGGAACCTTCTTGCTGTGAGGCAACAGCACTAAATACTGCACCACCATGCCACCCATGGCATAGTTTTCTATAAGGAGACATTTATTGAACATCTATGAAAGGGGTCTCCACTGTCAGTGCTTTGTAGCAGTCAGAGGTAAACCTGAATTATTTTGACACAAGGTGCAACACGATCCGGTGCTGGTCTATTGATTTGTACCACAAGGTAGGTGTGAAATGACTAAAACTGTGGTGAATGAGGGTAAGGCAACAAACTGAAACTGATGTGCAGAGCTTTTATGGAGAAAATGGATGAAAGAGAGTAAAAAAGAGAGGGTGGGGGGAAAGAGACAGAGAGACCTCCAAACCACTACCAGGAGGCAAAAGAAGATTCATTCAGGCTGATGACAGATTGTGTGTGGAGCCTTATTTGAAGGTCTACATGTAACATTCCTTTAGGATCAGCAAACAGGACGACCAGGAGCCAGAGTTTATTTGTAGATGTCTGGCTGTGCAGACTCTTCTAACAGGGAGGGATAGCATTTTAGATCAGGGTACATGCTGGAGATGATGGGTGTGGACACCAGGGTTGTCATTTCATCAAAATTCCATTAGGAGGTAACACCATTCTTGTTCCCAGTCAGACACCATGTGAATACTTCTCAATGGACACCAAACTTCAAAACGTAAGGACAAGCTTTTTAGCAGCATGCAGGAAATAAGAAACGGGAACAGATGGCCTTGAAATGATGTTTAATGGAATTTTGAAAAACCTTTTAATTAGTGTGAACCAGTATTATTATTTTTGATCATCCTGATATAATAGGTCTTGAACAGTATTACAGTAATGCAATTAGTTGTACATGCAACTTCCAATCCAAATGTCTGATATTTGTCACCCTCATTCAAGTGTCATTCTTTTTTTAAACACGAGTGACATTTTTTCCCCACCACATTGAATATTTGAGCCAAAATTAAAATGTCCAACTACTGCAAATCAACACAACCAGATTACTGCGGAGTACTTAAAAAGCTGTGGTATGTGATTTTTGATAAGTTATCCTTCACATAAATGTGCTGGAAAAATTTTTTATACTAGAAAAAAATGTAAAAACAAAACATTGCTTGCCATCTAACATTCCAACAATTCCCTACATTGAAAAAATCCCAAAGTGCAAAGCCTCTGGAAGAAGATCTATCCTTAGTTAGTGCTAAAACAGTTAGTTCTTGACACAGGAACAAGTTTTAAAAAAAGATGTAAGGATACGTCTACAGTGCAAGAGAAAACTGGGAACTTAACAAAAATAAACAATAAAACAAGTATAAAAAACAACTCATTTGACATTTGCTCGGTAAAAACAGTAGGATAAATACAAACATAGATAGAGTCCGTCCAATGTGATCCTTTTTTCTTTTCTTTTTTGTTCTGTTTTTTGCTTTCCTTATTCATTACTCAGGACTTCACAACAGTTCAGTCTATCAATCCACGTTCAGGGGTGCTGTAGTATGCAGTGTTATTTAATAGTACATTCTAATAGAAAATGAGAATAGCTATTGTACATACAGGAATTTAAGCCATACAATCATAACCATGACTATAATAGTAGTAAGAAAGAGAAAGCAGCACTGATAAACCTACAGTCCATCCCCCTATGTCCAATTTTCCCCTGTTTCATTACACCACTGCCTGGACTGGTAAGAAAACAAACGACAAAAAAGGAAGAGAGGGTGCTGTTTTGGGAAGGGTGTGGGAAAAGGTGCATTCCATTCAGGGACTTTATACATTACCTTCCAGATAGCTATCAGTGTTATCACAAATGGTAGAGTAGTAAGGTGGCTGACCATCGGTGCTGTCACCATGCTGGGGAGACAGATGCATGGGAGACTCCGAATCAGATTCTTCAAGAGCACTGGCTCCTGTCTTCCCGCACAGCAGGTATTCGTCATCAGGATTGGCATGCGACTCTCGTTGCTGACCGAGGGGAAGCAGGTCTACAGGACAACCCAGATCCTCAGCTTGAGCAGCTGCAGTAGGCAAGGTCAGCTCCTTAATGAGCGAGGGATCTTTAGCCTCTTCTGGAAGCTGATCTTCGTTCTCCAGGGAAAAAATCCCAGGGCTCTTACCACAGCTCTCAGCAGTAGAATGGGCATTGGAGTTGGATACTGAGCAGTCAAAGCCGTAGGAAGCTACAGAGTTGGCAGACTGCGGGGTCCCACCGTCTTCATCTACAGCTTGCATGTCAGTGGCCTCCTCATCTTCCTCCAAGGCAGGGAGGTTTCGGGAGGCAGTAGGACTGTCTATGGCTGCAGTGTCATCAGCTGGAACATCAGGGTCATTGATTTGCATCTCTCCTTCAGTATCACTTGCCTCATCCCCAGAAGTAGAAGGGGATGATGGGACAGATGCTGGTGCAGTTGGAGCATCACCCAGGACCTCATCTGCTGGGAGTGTCTCTGCCTCCTCTTCCTCCCCATCCCCACGCTCCAGGTGAATCCCAAGGTCCTGTTCCTGGTCGGGCTGGGCTGTGGGAACAGGCGTCTGCTGCTTATCTGAGCGCGACTCCACACCTGAGCTGCTGTCATAGTCCCGCAGCTCTTCAGGTGTGCTGGTCTCGCTGCTGCTGTGGGCTACCAGGGCCGTTCCACTAAGGGTGCTTGACTGGGACATACCAATTGCAGGTACACAAAGGTTAGCTCCATCCACTGGGACTGAGCTCTCAGTCTCTTCACGGACCTCAAGGTGTGGTTCAGTCAAATGACCTAGAGGCTTCTCCAGCCAAGTTTCAGCAGGGGACTTTGTGGGTGTCTCAGGATCGGTTGCCTTAATGTCTAAGGGACTGGATTTTATGCTGATGGAGGTTGGCTGAGCCCAGGTGTCTGCAAAGGGGTTGGATGGGCCCCAGGCTGCAGTCATAGGTATTGAGGGAGCTGGAGCAGTGCGGTTCAAATTGTCTAGATATCCTTCATCGTAGTCATCCTCATCAACATTCCCAGGAATCTTGCTTCCACTCTCCATCTGGCCTTCACTAACCATCTCTATGTCCTCATCCTCATGCTCCTCCTCTTCTTCAAACTTGAGGTGAACATCCATGTGGTTATCACCAGCTTGCTCATGGCCAAAGTCCATGTGGTGCTTGTCAATATGCTCTGGGCCAGTGTCCATGTCCTCCTTTTCCTGCTCCTCTTCTTCCTCCTCCTCTTCATCTGAAAAAGATTTGATCCCAGGTGGGCCCATAAATGGCTGTTCCATTTCCATTTTTTTCAGAGAGAAGTCCTCTCCATCTTCATCACTATCATGACTTTCCATTTGGAAGGGTGAGGTTGTTTTGGTTTGCTCCTGCTCTACGATCCTGCCAAAATCATCAGATTGCATTATGCCACTACTGGAGCTGTTAAATTCTGATAATCCAAGCTTAAAATTTTCCACATTCTGTGTTTCAGGCACTGCTTGAACCTTTACAATCTCCCTCTCCTGTTCCTCTTCTTCTTCTTCCTCCTCCTCCTCCTCCTCATGGTCATCCTCATTGATTTCTTCCTCTGCCTTTTCCACTGCCTCCTCCTTCTCCATACTAGGAGAGGTAGGTGACACACCGCTGAAATGCTCCACACAAGAGCTACTCAACAGCTCAGGCTCCACTCCAAGACCGAAACATTTCCCTACATCCACTGCCTCCTCTGCTGCAGACCCCATGGTGGTCAGGAGATCCTCATGGACCGTGATCTCTTCTTGCTCCAGATTCTCAGTGGTAATATCACTTGAGGACATGGGCTGATTTTGTGCCCATGGATAATCGGCAGCATATATATCTTGTACTGGAGCAGAGATCTGGGGTTCCACATGTGCAGGAGACTCTCCAGTGGGAGAGGATGGTGGTGACATGACTGTTGTTCCAAGAGTAGAAGGAGTACTTTGGTGCTCAAGACTGCCTAGATTCAGCTGAGCTGCCAGCTGTGGCACCACCTCTTCAGGTGTCTCTTCTTCTGTATCTGATGGAATCTCCTCAGTGTGTGCTTCAATGTCCTCAACTGCAGTAGCAATCAAAGATTCAACTGTGGGTTCTGGTAGAGGCAGAGTTTCAGGCTTAGTTTCAAACAGGGTTTGGGACTCAGTTTCAGGAGCAATTTCAGACTCCGCTTCCAACAGTAGTTCAGACTTGGGCTGAAGGGCAAATTCAGACTCTGTTTCCAACAGGGGTTCTGACTTGGGCTGAGAGGCAAATTCAGACTCTGTTTCCAACAGGGGTTCTGACTTGGGCTGAGGGGCAAATTCAGATTCTGTTTCCAACAGGGGTTCTGACTTGGGCTGAGGGGCAACTTCAGATTTTGTTTCCAACAGGGGTTCTGACTTGGGCTGAAGGGCAAATTCAGACTCTGTTTCCAACAGGGTTTCTGACTTGGGCTGAGGGGTAAATTTAGACTCCATTTCTAACAGGGGTTCTGACTTGGACTGAGGGGCAAATTCAGATTCTGTTTCCAACATGGGTTCTGACTTGTATTCAGGGGCAGAGGGAAATTCAGACTTGGTTTTAAGAAGGAATTCAGACTTAGTTTCAGATGTAAATTCAGACTCAATTTCCAATGGAAGTTCTGATTGGGTTTCAGGTGCAAATTCATACTTGGTTTCAAGCAGGTGTTCAGATGTATATTTTGGCTCATGTTCTAATGGAAGTTCTGATTTGGGTTCAGGTACAACTGCAGGCTTGGTTTCAAACAAGAGTCCAGACTTGGTTTCAGGCATAAATTCAGACTCACGTTCCAACAGAATGTCTGATCTGGGTTCAGATGCAAGTTCAGGCTTGGTTTCAAGCAGAAGTTCAGACACAGTTTCAGGTGTAAATTCAGACTCAGTTTCCAATAGGAGGTCTGATTTGGGTTCAGGTTCTACTTCAGTCTTGGTTTCAGGCAGATGTTCAGACTTTGTTTCAGATGCAAGCTGAGACTTGGTTTCCATCAGAAGTGGTGAAGTAGGTTCTGGAGCAACTTCGAGCATGGGTTCTGGAACAACTTCGAGCTTGGGTTCTGGAGCAACTTCGAGCTTGGGTTCTGGAGCAACTTCGAGCTTGGGTTCTGGAGCAACTTCGAGCTTGGGTTCTGGAGCAACTTCAAGCTTGGGTTCTGGAGCAACTTCAAGCTTGGGTTCTGGAGCAACTTCAAGCTTGGGTTCAGGTGCATCTACAAGCTTGGGTTCTGGTGAAATATCGATCTTGGGTTCAGGCGAAATATCGATCTTGGGTTCTGGTGAAATATCGATCTTGGGTTCAGGTGCAACTTCAGGCTTGGATTCAGGCAGGACTTCAGATACATTGTCTGTCACTGCGACAAAGGTGCCGGCAGCTGTGGCAGCAGCAGCAACAGCCACAGCTTCAACTGCAGCAGCAGTCTCAACAGCAGGAGCTACGGCCTCTTTCTCTCTCTCTTTCTGTGCATCTTTGGGGCCACGTTTAACTGGCATGGGAGTGCTGCTACCCACTACTTTCTTCGGGCTGGCTGTCTTGGCTGTGCTGTTCTTAGCGTTAGATGTTTTCAGGGCAGAACTGTTTTCCTTTAATGGAGTGGGTTTGCTCTCCTTAGGCTTACTCGCCTTGGCTTCCATTGCTGGCTTGCTGGGGGTAGAAAGTTTCTTGGAGACAGCCTCCGGTTTGGCTGGCGTGGCTGCCTTTGGGGTATCAGGCTTGCTGGTCTTTGTAGAAGCAGGGCGAGTGAGAGGGGAGGCAGTCGACTTCTTGGCTGCTGGGGTGGCTGGCTTGCTTGCATCTAAACAGATAAGCATATGGCAAAGGAAAGAGTGTTCTTATAAGCATATGGCAAACAGAGTGTCTGTTATCAATATTGAAGAAAGAAAAAACATTCATATCTGAATGCTATGAAGACGGAGATATGTTCTATACTGTATAAAACAAATCATAAAAGGTCATGTGAAATAATGAAGACTAAAGTCCATTAGTTCTTTATTTGTGAGGTTTTTCATCTATTTTTAATTAATATGACACCCTTTAAATATTTATTTTAAATGTTATGTACATAACTGCCTATAGAGTTTCATTACATCGCCCGGGACAGAGTTTCGGTTTCGGTCAGGTTTCTTTGTTTGTTTGTTTCTTTGTAAACAATGTTATGGGAAAACGACTGGACCAATCTTCATGAAACTTTCAGGATAGATGGGCGTTGGTCTCAAATAGAACCTCCAAAATTTTGGGGGTCATCTGCCTTGGATCTGCACTGCCTTGGAAAGACTCCTCCCACAAACACGCTGATTAGATCACTACCTGCCTCATTTGCATATACTGCTGTCATTGGATGGTTTCTTAATTCATTTACATATGCAAAGGAAGGAGTTTGGGCCGTGCCCACTTTTAAACCCCATTGATAAAAACTTTCCCGCTCTGCTGATTTATTATTATAAATATAAATTATAAATAAATGGACTAGAGTAAAGAACTCGCTTTCAGACGTTTTTATGCTTATTACAGAGGGAAAGTGTGTTCCACTGAGCTCTAGCGCCAGACCATTTCCGGGAAATAAGAGTTTCGGTCATGGCGATAAATTGTGTATGTCAGCCTCAGTTCGGAGGTTTCAGTTTCGAAAACTGTAAGAGGTAAGAGTAGAATAATATGAAGTACAGACACTTGGTATATTTTACTTCTGTGATTTTTACTTCGCCTGGAACGGAGTCCACCAGGGGACGAGGTATTGTTTTCGGTTGGGTTTCTTTGTTTTATTGTAAACGATGTTACGGGAAAATAGCTGGACCAATCTTCAAGAAACTTTCAGAATAGATGAGCATTGGTCTCAAAGAGAACTTCCAACATTTTGGGGGTCATCTGGTCAAGGTTTTTGTGGCTACTGCTTCATAAAGAGGCAGTAGCCACTATGTCATCATGCTGTATGAATGTAAGAGTGTAACAATCATGCAGCATAGTGTGTTCTGATTGGCTGAGAGCAGTACGGTGTGTTCTGACTGGCTGAGAGCAAAAGAGAATTAGAATCCTCGCTACCAGGAGAGGTTTGTTTTGCCTGGCAACACTTGTATCAGATTAGTTTTCTTCTGGGACTAACACAAGTCCCATTTTAAGTTCATACACTTGACTTATGCTAACATCTCAAATAAGTAAACTTGTCTAATTTATAAAAATCCAGATAAGGAAGGAAAAAATTGAAAACATTTCCTTGAAGAGTGACAATGCTTTCCTTTAAGGTTATCAATATTCCTTTTATTTACCTTTCTTGACGGGTGTAGGGCTCTTTGTGGATGTGGTTGGAGCTCGACTAGCAGAGGGAGTTTTAGCAGGTGATGGTTTAGCAGTAGAGGTGGTCGTTTTGGCTGCAGATGGAGTGGTCTTTGATGCAGTTGTTGGTGTCTTGGATGTAGCCGGGGCAGTTGACTTTGATGCAGCAGAAGGTGGGCGAGAAGTTGTGGTACCTGTGGAAGGCCTGGAGAAGTAATGACAGAAAGAAAACATGCATTTAGTATCAACAGAAAACAACTTGTGGTACAAAAGGAGTTTGCTCAAATCACAAAACAGTATATCAGTGTGTTAAATAAGTATAGCACTGAGGTTAATAAACTCTGTGGTTGTGATCATGGTGCTGTGTTTGACCTGAGCCACAATGTACACAATGCAGATCTGGGCCCTGGAGGAATGATAGGAAAATACACGGAAGCACAGCAGTGGGAAAGGAGGTAAGAAGGCATGGTCCTTTATTTATATGTAGCTCAGAGAGGAATGTGAGATAGGATCGGGTCACCTGTTCCTGTTTTGAAAACTGGGCCAGGACTTTTAACAGAGTAAATTTAAAGTTTGTAAGATCGCCTAAATCAAGTTATGGTCTTATGAGGATAGCATGAGATGTGCTGTTGTTCTTACTGACCTAGTTTTTATCACAGATGTCAGAATTATGCAGATGAATGAGGACCAGATACATTTTAATATGGTCTCTGATGAAAGAGTAGAAAGGATGGCTGTCCCTAATGATCTGTCAAAGTTCTAAACCAGTCAGAGTCAGAACTTACTCAACTTAATGTACATTCAAGACTCTGGAGAACAGTAAGGCACTCTGTGTGATTGCTCTGAACATTTCAAGGAAACAGAAAGCATTTCTGTGTTCAATATGAGTAAGTGTGTATCGGTAATCCCAGTCATCCTACGACAACAAATTCATTTTCTATGGACATGAGCGAAACAGAGCCATGATTTCAGGGACGGGGCAGCCCACAAAGCAACAGCGTGACATCTGATCTGATATGTTCTCAACTCTATACAAATTGAGTATGATGTAGTAAAGTGACAAATCCACATGACTGGCTCGAACGAGTTGTCAGATCAATCCTATTGTGGGTCTTGTCCGACATTTCTTCAGCTCTCCACTCACAATTTTAGCTCGTATTAGTTCCCATTTAGTGTTTGTCATGCAAAAATTGAAGAAAAAGTTCCACATACTATATGGCCTCTCAGTACATACAAGAGAACAGCAAGTTCTTGAAGTTGATGTGTTGGAAGTAGGAAAAATGAGCAAGCGTAAGGATCTGAGTGACTTTGAGAAGGGCCAAATTGTAATGGCTAGATGACTGGGTTTGAGCATCTCCAAAATGGCACATCTTATGGGCTGTTCCTGGGGTGCAGTGGTTAGTACCTACCAAAGGTGGTCCAAGGAAGAAGAACTGGTGAACCAGCAACAGGGTCATGGGTGTCGAAGGCTCACTGATTTGCACGGGGCACGAAGGCTAGCCCATATGGTCCAATCCCACAGAAGAGCTACTGTAGCACAAACTGCTGAAAAAGTTCATGGTGTAGGGATCCCCTTTCTGTAGGATTGGACCATATGGGCTAGCCTTTGTGCCCCATGCAAATCAGTGAGCCTTCAACACCCATGACCCCGTCACGAGTTCACTGGTTGTCCTTTGGATCCTTGGACCACTTTTGGTAGGTACTAACCACTGCATACCGGGAACACCCCACAAGATGTGCCATTTTGGAGATGCTCAGACCCAGTCATCTAGCCATCACAGTTTGTCAAAGTCACTCAGATCCTTAGACTTGTCCATTTTTCCTGCTTCCAACACATCGACTTCAAGAACTGAGTGTTCTCTTGCTGCCTAATATACCCCACCCCTTGACAGGTGCCACTGTAATGAGATAATCAATGTTATTCACTTCACCTGTCAGTGTTTTTAATTTTATGGCTGATCGGCGTATAGAGGCATTAAGATCCTTGGTGCCTCTGGTGAGTGTATGTACTAGCTTGTACAGTGAGCCTGCTTTGATAACCTGCCAACAAATCTGGCAAAAAAAAAAAAAAGTCGGACCAACAACAGATGAAGTACAAGCAACAAAAGTCCAACTTCCTAGTGTGAATGTAGTTCAGACAGTTCCTTAAAGCCCCAGGCATCGTCCTGTTCATTAATTAGTGGCCGTGTTAATTGCTCTTGGTCTCTACTTTTCATCATCTCCTCTAGTGCTTGCCCTCCTACAAACCAGACATACTTATCTGTATTCATCACTTAATCCCTGTAATCCCTTTCTAATTAAGCTCCATGGGTGCTGAAGCAGAACCGACTCCCCAAACACACAGGAATGAAACAATCCTGTCAAACCTGATACAAACCATTTCACCCCTACAAATCAAGCCCCACAGTGACCCACAGGACCACATGACTAAAGCTGTCTGCCTGGTAAGTGGTCCTGTAGGGCCTGGGCTTCACATCAGGCCTGACAAAAGCAACTGAGATCCCACAGGCATGGCATGACTGGTTGATCTCCTTAATCCACGCTCCACTGGCAGCCTGCTCTAAATAAAGATTCTGAAGCAACAAGAGCGCCAGTGAGGATGACAAGACAGGGAGAGCAGCACGAGTCACTTTAATCTTCAACGCTGAAAAAGCACAAGCAAAAATAACCAGTGTGGTTCCAACTGCTGAATATTCAGCATGTATTCTGGTGAAAGGAAGGGAGAGGGAATATCACACATATGACATTCATGTCCTACACACATAGAGCCGGGGGTATAAAAGGCTGGTTATGCAGAGATAAAAGAAGAATGGTCTCAGCAGTGTGAAGTAGGGAGAAGAAAAAAAACGGGTGTCTTCCTTATTCAGCTTATTTTATACAGAAGCCGAGGAGTTTGTCAGACATGTCTGGAGAAACAAAAGAAAACTCCTGAGATGGAATATAAATGCACAGTGCCCTAACATCACTGAAGACAGTTCGAGCATGAAGGCAAAATCCTGAATTGTTAAAATCGCAATGAAATGGCTTGAGAGTTGATTTGTTTCTGAACATTGACACATTTCCTTTTGATACAGGAAGTCAGAGCGGGAATGGTGGAACATTGACATTTTGACTAAATTACATGACCGCCAAGAGCATTCAAGATACACAAGATACCTGAACATGGAGAACAGTAAAGAGTTTTAATTAGAGCTTTTATCAACTGCTCCTTCTGCTCATGAGTTAACAAACTACTACAGGGGAAGCTCAAGGTTAGAGAAGCAGCTTTAAGACCAAAAGGTCGCTGGTTTGATTCTCTGCACCAGCAGGAATGGCTGAAGTGCCCTTGAGCAAGGTACCTAACCCCCACCTGCTCTTTGGGAGCTGCAGCACTGCTCTGAGTGTGGTTGTGTGTGTGTGCTCACATCCCCAGTTGTTAAATGCAGAGAAAGAATTTCATTGTGCTCTAATGTACATGTGACCAAAAAAAAAAAAAAAATCACTAATATAATGCTCCTGTGGAGCAAGACCCACCCTGGAGGCATGACGTATACGTTTCTACCCAATATTATTTTCCCAGAAATTATGAACTGTAAAATTAAACCGAGCACATCCCCCATGTACAATAAATATACTCGAGAGGCAGGACATGTAGGACGGCTTGGAGACAAAGTGAGAGAGGCGAGATTGAGATGGTTTGGACACATACAGAGGAGAGATCCAGGGTATATTGGGAAAAGAATACTGGAGATGAATTTGCCAGGTAGAAGGAAACGAGGAAGAGTGAAAATGAGATTTATGGATGTGGTGTAGGAGGACATGAGGACGGTTGGTGTAAGAGAAGAAGATATGGAAGACAGGAGGAGACGGAGGGACATTACCCGCTATGGAGCTCTGTAACGGGAACAGCAAGAAGAAGAAGAAGAACCCCCAAACTAATTTTCTGTTTTGTTTGTTTATTTATTTAATTATTGTCTTGTTTATTGACAATCGTATTGATGTATGCTCAGATACACCAATTATGATTTCCGGGACACTTGAAAGTTTTGAGGACCAAGTCATCAGCCTCATGATCAGTGAAGTTTTGCCTGTAATTTGACTTTGTACTGCAGATTGTGGCTGGAAGCCTGAAGAACAGGGGATGAACCATGGCATGGAGGCCTGGAGAGTGGCTCATCATACAGAAGGAAACTTCCACAACTGATATTCGATATGGAAGAAGAGGAGGAACAGGGACACCATTAAATACCCCGGCTCAAACCAGTCTGCATAATCACTAGTGACATATCTGATTCGATTTAGAGAGAGACAAAGAGACAGAGAGAGAGAGAGAATTAATGTCTGTTTGCTTCAAATGTACCATGACAGAGAGGAGAAACGACATGATACACACTGTTTATGTGATTAAAGATGATAAAACTTGATATTAGTGTCACTTTCCGCCCCTCAGATAATGTCCTGTGTAAAATCATGCTTCTTATTCGCAGTGTATTAGTAGTAAATCGTGCACAATGTTACAGAGAGGAGGTCGAGATAAACTAGGACACTGTTTTCATATTTTATGTGTCTATAAAAGTTTGATGTTGCCATCGGTTAGGCCACTGGGATCCGTGGCTCCTTAGTTGGGAGGAAAACGAATATAATTTAGATTATAATCTGAATAAACAACAAGAGCACAGAGTACACACACACACATATCACACACTTTAAAGTTCATGTGTCTCTCGAGGCTCCTTTCTACAAATTAACTCCGACTCATTAGGAATTAACCATTAAGCGTGAATCATCTGGCGTTTGCGCCGACATGGCGACTGTGTTCTTTTAGTCAACGCAGAAACGCTGAAAGTCTGAATATTCACAACAAATTAAGCAAATTCACACTTGTGCTGAATTTTCCTCGTAGATGATCGAGTACGCAGAGGCAGACGTAGAGACAGAGACCTCTGCGTGAAGCTGAAGGGAACTGGCAACTAACAAGCAATGAAGTTTTAATTATGCAACCGGGACTCTTTAGCCCCTTAAACGGATTCTGCTAATGCCTCGAAAAGAGCAGGGACACGTGCGGAGCTCCGCCAACGAGGCATCGATCCAAATCTGAACACCTCCCCTGTGTGTGGACGCTTCTCAGATCGAGCAGATACATGAAACTAACTCGGAATATAAAAACAGACAAATCCTGACATGCTTACAAAAGAAAGAAAAAAAGAAAAACAGTCAACTGGCTCATCGTTTTAGAATTGTATAATAATTGCATCTGTCATTTAAAGTGGCCTGAAGCTTGTCTGGAAAACTAAAATATTTGTTCTACTTGTTCCACAAAAAACGCTAATAATTCCCCAAACCCTCCGTTTGCCGCCACTGTTCCGTGGTAAATCTGTGCTGTATTTGCAGACTGGAACCTGACTGGCTCTGATATTTTTGACTGTGTCTAATTATAAACACTGACCATATCAGCCATATCTCAGAAAAGTGTATTGTGAAATAATTTATCACAATAACAATATGATATCACCATACTGCCCCGTGTGTGCTCAGAGAGCTGAGACTCTTCCTGTAAATAAAAAAGAAGGATCAGAGTGAGCACAGGAGAGAGAGCGAAAGAGAGAGAGAGAGAGAGAGAGAGAGCTGCTGTAACATCAATCACAGCACGGACGAGGGGAAAACAGGAACGGGCCGAACAGCAGCATTGAATTAAACACACGCTGGAGAAAGCTGGCCAACAAACTGAAGAGCATGAAGCAAAGAATCACTCAATCAAGCGTGCGCGCACACACACACGCACACACACAGTCCCCGCCACACCCAACTCTCCTCTACTGCAAGATCCATTTGGTGATTAGATGTAGTGCAGTGGCAGAGAGAGAGAGAGAGAGAGACAGAGAGAGACCACGACAGAGAGACAGAAAGAATGAAAAAGAGAGAAACAGAGAGAGAGAGACAAAAGATAGAGGAAGAGGAAAGAGAGCAAAAGAGAGAGAAACAGATAGAAAGACAGAGACTGCAAGACGGACAGACAGAGAAACATAAAGAGAAAGACAGACAGAAAGAGTGAGAGAAGAGAGAGAGAGAGAGAAAGACAGTAAGAAAAGGACCGTGACAGATAGACAGAATGAAAGTGTAACAGAGAGACAGAACGACAGAGAGAAAGACAAAGAGCGAAAGAAAGAGCAAAAGAGAGAGACAACAAAGAAAGAGAGAAAGACAGAGAGTGTGAGAGAGAAAGAGAGAAATGCAGAGAGCGAGAGAAAGAAAGGAGGACAGAGAGAGAGAGAGACAGAGTGAAAGAGAGAAAGAAAGCAAAAGAAAGAGAAAGACAGAGAGCGAAAGGCAGAGAACGAGAGAGAGAAAAACAGCGAGAGAAAGAGAGCGAAAGAAAGAGAGAAAGGCAGAGAGTGAGAAAGACAGACAAAGCGAAAGAAAGACAGAAAGCAAAAGAGACAGAGAGAAAGACAGCGAGAAAGACAGAGAGAGAGAGCGACAGAGCAAAAGAGAGAAAGACAGAGACAGAGAGTGAAAGAAAAAGAGAAAGACAGAGAGCAAGAGAGAGAGACAGAGAGCAAAAGAAAGAGAGAAAGACAGAGAGAGAAAGACAAAGACAGACACAGAGAGAGAGAGAGAGAGAGAGATTTCCAGTGTAATGTGAAGTGACTCAGTATGAGCTCACATGTCCGAGTTCACGCCCACTGCCTCAGTGTCACTTGTTTATCTACCGAGTGTGTGTTAATTAAAACGCTACACGACACCATGATACAGGGTTACAACAGGTTAAAGCTCATCAGTGCTCTCTACAACAGAGCTGTTCTCTCTCCCTCTCTCTCCACACACACACACACACACACACACACACACACACACACACACACACACAGAGATGCCAAACACCCACAGAAAAACTGACACACAAATTCCAACATGCAGACATAGAAATGCCAACATCGTCAGGCACGCGCACAGTCCCACACAAACACGTTCTCTCTCTCTCTCTCTCTCTCTCTCTCTCTCACACACACTCCACACAAATGCATTTGCATTGTGGCAAAAATATTAAAAGCATAATTGCGCGCACGCGTGCACACACACACACACACACACACACACACTTGGTTCATTTGGCTCATATGAAAAGTCAGGATTGATCCAAACATATGAGAACATCGCGTCATTGGTGTCTGGGTATAATCGTCGCACACGACAGGACCGAATACTTCTTTCATACCGCAACCTTCCAATAAGGCCAGTAAGAGCCTGTAAAGATTAAGAGATGATGTAATGCACCGTCGCCGCACCACATCAACCTCAACAAGAAGGAGAAAAAGATAACAACACAGAAGCCATGTGTGCACACGACTCTCATCACCTGTGCCTGATCATAATCTGTTTCGAATGACATGATGTTTCAGAATATATGCAAAGAACATACTGCAATATAAAGAGTGCATCTGGAGCTGAGGAACGTGCGCGAATATAATCGCCATGCAAAAAAAAAGGAAAGGTAGAAAGTGTAGAATCAGCAAAAGTAAGAGTTGAAACAAGGTCACGGTTAACAGCAGATGATTTATGGGGCTGTCTCAGACGCTGACGCTCGTCCAAAACGAGGACAGCTTGGCAAAGAGAAAGCTTAATTAATCCTACGATCCTCCTCACTGTCTGTGAGTTTGTTTGTTTGGGGTTTTTTTTCACCTAAATCCTTTTTTTTTTTGCTTTCTTTCCAAAACAGAAAACAGCACAGAGTGACACTAAGGAAGGGAAACTGTCAGGTCTGAAGTAAACACTAAAAAAAAAATTAGGACAGAAAAAGCTTACTGTTTAATCATGAAGTAGTAGAAAACACACACACACACACACACACACACACACTAGAGCGAGAGACCACTGGAGCACTTCAGGACATTCCTCCTCATGGCTCAGCGACAAAAGTGTCATTCAAGCAGAGGCGCCGAGCGGCCATGTTTGTTTCTACGAGATGGACACGCTCACGATAATCTGAACTGATCGCTGAAGCTGCACACAAACACAACACACCGCCACGTCTGCTCTCCGTCTCCGGGTCTTATCTTCTGAACGGAGTAATCTCTGTAATCTCTGATCTAAACCCTGCGCGTCTTGGCAAGACTATCGGAGCAAAGCCAGACATTTCCCAGAAGCCATTTTCGTGTCCAGATGCTGAAATGCTAAGCTAATGCTAAGTAACATGGGCTGATATAAAGAGTTCAGAGAGAAAGAGAGCAAAGGGCTTTCATGCATAACCCAACACTATACCCTGCCATCCTAATTAACATCCTCCATCTGGCACGCTGCTTGGTAACATCTGCACCAATGACAGGCCTACCTGGTTGTCTTGGAGACAGGTGGCTTGTCGGTTTTGGGAGAGGAGGTCGTGCTGGGCTTGGTGGTGGCAGTCGCAGATCTGGAGACTGGACCTAGTATGAGGAAAAAGATTAAAAGACAATTTAAATAAATAGCTAGCAAGAACGTCTATGGATGCTAATACATGACTATTTTCATACTCTGTGTTGCTATGGCGACGTTACAGCTATTCCTAGTTTTATGATTAATTTGAAAAAAAAAATCCTAAATGCAACATGAACTTGATCTAATCAACCAGAACAAACAGCAAACAAAACATGTTTGCGCAATACTAATTGGTACCCATTTGGACTTTTTCATTATTCTAACATATGTTAGTCCTTTAACAGCATGTCTTTCCGCCTACCTGTGGATTTTGGTTTGGCTTTTTCCCCATTGACGGATGTTTTCTTGGCCGGTTGTGCCGTCCCAGTGGTCTTTGGTGCCCCAGTGGACTTCTTTTCTGTGGTCTTGCTGACGGTTTTGGTGGTCACTGCCCCCGCAGCACCGACAGGCTTTTTAGAAGCTGTGGTGGTCGTCTTCTTCTCAGCAGCCGCGCTAGTGGCGGTCTTCTTGGCAACACCGTTGGCTTGTGGCGGCTTCTGTACTCCATTCGTCATGCGGCTCTGAGTGGTGCTGGGACGAGCGCCAGTGGTGGACGTCTTTGTTTTGGCGACACCCTTTGCCTTTGCTTTCGGGTCCACAGGCTTATCCTTGCTGGGCTTGGTGGCGGCCGCAGGCGTCTCAGTCGTCTGCGGTTCCCCTTGCTCCATTTCTTCCGTTTGTGAAGCAGGCGGAGCCTGTTCCTGGCCTTCCCCCATTGGCTCTCCCTGGATCACAGGATCCGCGTCTAGTGCTACCATCGGCTCCGTCGCTCCTGAGTCAACCCCGTCTGGTTTCATCTTGGGAAACGCGGAACTTGGTAAGGCAGTTAGGTAAGGACTATCAGGTACAGTGAACGACCTGCAAACGGAACAACGGTGCAGGGTGAGAATCAAGACAGTGCCAAACAAGTTTGAACAGAAAAAAACCCTTGGTTGAAGAATGATCTGATTAAAATGAGAATCATTCTCAGGATCAGGGTCAGAGAAGCACAATCAAAATCACTATTAGAAAAACAACTTAACAAACTTGTCTGTGTGCTTTCGGATTGAATAAAAGGATTGTGATGGTAGCGTGTTGTTAATTATCAACCGAGTACACAGACGTGTACGGATCGACCCATTATTTCACGGTTGACATGGAACATTAATAATCTCTGCCCCGACTGTCTCAGTTCTCAAAAGGCTCCATTTCAAAGACCGAGAAAATGAAGTGGTCTGTATTAGAGTCGCAATACCCCTGTGAATGTCTGAGCCTTGGCTGCAAACCCCTGTTACCCATCATGCCTTTCTGATGCAGATGTTTTATGTACAAATATATCTACGGTGCAAACTGTATTGGTGCAGCCAGACAGAGGATGTGGTTTGGTCCATGGGGGGGTGCAAAGGAAAAGAAAAAAAGAAGCTTGCGGTCCCGTTGGACCCAAAGAAGGTCACTTGATGTTGTAACTTCCGCGCTGAATACATCTCTCTCACACCCACACCCACAATCATTACATCATCCTGGTCAGCCTGAGCTGCTGTTTTTCCCCCCTTTCCTTTTTAAGAGCTATATGCACATCCCCACGCGCTGCTTTCAGTCACCCCTCCTCCCTCCTTCTGTGCAGCAAAAAGATCTGTGCTAGTGCTCTTAGGAGTGTTTGGACAGATGGCCTTAACAGCTGAGGAAACCCAGAGAGAGAGAAAGAGAGAGAAAAGTGGGGGAGAGTGGAAGAGAGGGAATGGTCTCGAGGGAGATGATCCCTGTATCTACACACACACTGCCAGACAGAGCTGGCTCACTTTAACTCCACTTCTGAACATCAGCATAGACAGAGAGAGAGAGAGAGACTGGGTTTTCCCAGGCAAAACGTGTGGCTTTAGTCACAAGAACCACAAGAACTTCTGCTTCAATCCCAGAAGCTACGTCTCTTATCCGAGAGGACTTGTTTTTGTTTATTTGTGAGCGCCAACACGCCTCGTAGCCTCTTATCCGTCAAGCAGAAACACAACTCCTTATTCCAGAAAAGGAACTGATCCCCATCAGCCCCCTCACTCTGAGAGTCGTCTGTGCATCGAGACCACGATATGTGTAAAATATTTCATCGGCGGCGCCCTTGCTGTCCCGTCGTCTTCCTTCTGGTTAAAGGGCGCTGGCGTGGATGAGATGAGGTTCTTTTTTCCTGCGTCAGAGCAATAAATTACACACTCGCAGTGGGAAGAGGAGCTGGGTTTTTTTTTTCTACATTCATGGCTGGATGAGTACAAACAGAACTGAGAATCTTAATATCATGGACTGGGGATGTAAGTTGCGTAGGAGTGTAAAGGTTATAAGATAAGACTGCATTAAGTCCAACACCGACCATCAGCTAAATCACAAGAAATCCTCTTTCTATTCGGAAATTAGACATTTTTACCATCTGTTCTCTGATAGATTGGATTTAGCCAAACTGATGGCAAGTCAAAGCTTCTTTTTTGACCCATTACTTTCTTTACCAGTGTAGCAATGAACCAATCAGCCACGTTCTCTGCAAAACATACACACCACCTCATGGCCTGCTTCCTGTAAAAAATATATATGACACTTCCTCCAGAAAGGAGAAAAAGATTTCTACGACTCCCATTTGAGAACATCCTACATCATTTTCCTTTTTGGCCATCCTCCAACAAATCCGATCCTTTCCTACTAGATGAGAAGACGAGGTCCTTTGAGTGCTGCCACTGTCTAATCAGGTCATCAGCATATTTTAAGGGCAATTTGCACTCTGTTCTCATGATTCGAGGGTATGCACGACACAGGGGTGTACGCATATATGAATAAATGCATTTCTGAATGTGCCTTCGGATGTGCCCTGAGTGGAAAAGCAACAGCAGAACTGGTCTGCATCACCACTTGAATAAATGAAGAATGAGGCCCAGCAGGAACGAGCGAGCTAATGCCATCCAGCTCTGGCTGTACTGTGTTGGTGGCTTGCACCCAGTGTTCAACAATCCGACACTAACTGCTAGCAACTAAACAAACCAGCCAGTGCTAATAGCGCTGATAAATAGCTCGCTATAGCAGTCCATAGTGTGTGGGGTTTTTTTGGCCTGTAAGTCACTGTGGCTTTTCTTTAAATAGCATCAATAGAGGAACTGTGGGGGGGGGGGGGGGGGGGGATTTGCATGAAGCTAAAGATGATGCAGAAATCCTTAGTTCTGTATGACTGCTTCTGGGAAAGAAGATCAGCTGTTCACTTCTCCAAAGCTCTGGTTTGGCACTTTAAAGGGGTGCTGCTAAAGCTTTCTGACCCAGTAATCATCAGCAATTTATCACTGTTTGGCGTTTTGCTGAGACCAGGCTAATGCACCGTGGTGCCTGAGCTAACCGCAGCCAATCCCTGAATGCCAGAGTGAGACAATGCAGCATCTCTGTCCAGCATCTCCACACTAGCCATGTCCACCGGAGGTCGTAGTGGACCCTCCCCCAAATCCCCAATCCGAAATGCCTAAAGGAACACAGGACCACTGTGTAATTTCCATTCCCTAATGAAATGGACCAGAGATCCTTCCTACATTTGTGGTCTGGAAAAACTGATTAGCAGTCTGACGAGTCATGAACCAAAGAAGGTACCTTCCACAAGAACCTTCTTGTCCTTGAAACAATACAACAGATGGTACTAATGTAATCAAAGAACAGCACAACAATGATTGGATGAGTTACCGAAATCGTACAAAAGTTATGTTCATTTTGAGAGCCTGAAAAACAGGCAAGAAATAGAAAAAGTGTTTTATCACAAAATTCAAAGATTGTCCACTCACTGGCCACTTTATTAGATACACCCATCCACCTGCTGCTTGACGCAGTTCTCTAATCAGCTGATCCCTTGATGCATAAAGTCATGCAGATACAAATCAAGAGCTTCAGTTACTGTTCACAGTGTTCAAACATCAGAATGGGAAACATTGCAATCTCAAAGTGTGACTTTCTTTCACTGTGGCATGGGTGTTGGTTTGAGGCAGATGGACTGGTTTGAGTATTTCAGAACCTGCTGATCTCCTGGGGTTTTCACACACAACAGTCTCTAGAGTTTACACAGACAGAATGGTGTGAAAAACAAAAAACATTGAGTGAGTGAGTGAGTGAGTGAGTGAGTGAGTGAGTGAGTGAGTGAGTGAGTGAGTGAGTGAGTGAGTGAGAGTTCTGTGGGTGGAAAGTAAACAAACACCTTGTTGATAAGAGAGCTCAGAGGAAAATGGACAGATTGGTTCAGGAAGGATATAGTAACTCATATAATCACTCTTTACAACCGTGGTGAGCAGAAAAGCATCTCAGCATGCAACAGAGAGAGAACAACACATCGGGTTCCACTCCTGCAGCCAAGAACAGGGATCTTAGAATAAACAAGTTCCTACTGAAGTGGCCAGTGAGTGTAAGTCAGTGGTTTAGAGACCTATTCTTTTTTAGATGTGGGCCAATCAGCCATAAGAAACCAGTGAGGCACAAGTCTGGTGTAAGTGCTACTTAATAATAAGCAGCTCTTCCATTTTTCTACCAAACACAGTCCCACCCACTTGTTTTCTATTGGCTCACCAGAACAAAGCTTGTGAATTAATGAAAGTAACCGCTATCAGAAGCAAAAGCACTGATAGCAAAAGCACTGTCTCCCATATCGCTGTGGCAAGGGGCCAAAAATCACAAATGCCACAAATAGATGTTGGCACCTCTGGACATATCTGAACTACTTTCCAAAATATTCATCTCTTAGTATTTAAAGAGGTCTGATGTAGAAGTATCATGCTGCCCCACATGAATGTTCATCCCTTGAGCAAGCCATGGAACAGAGCTGCCTTTCGTTAAACAAACGGAGTCTTTCACAACTGCACAAGTACTCCATGGCCAACGAGGGTACGTGTTGCTGTTGCTGTGATCACCACTACCATTATCCAACACATTTATTATGTCATCCGACTCATCATGAGACTTCGGAAGGAAGTGTTATATCACTACTGCTAGAGGGGAGGATTGGTGCACATGATGCTCTCTATGTTCGTATTTACAAAATCCGAGGACATTCTCAATACACCCTCGGCCAGAAGGTCAGGAAGCCGCCTTGGCTTGGCGCACAAACAAACCACTGTGAAACAAAGCTTGCTGGACTCCACCAGATTCTTCCCAGAATATATGTGGAGGAGGGGGCCAAGAGGAAGGAGTTGGGATGCCTTTACAGGTGGTGATGTCAGACCATAACAAATGCCTTTTTGAGGCCATTGGCTGCTGGGGGAAGTGGGAAAACAAAACCGAATCGCTGGGGGAAAGCCAAGGGCTTTAGAAAGGAGTGGGACTTGGTAGTGAGTAAGGATGTACCTTTGTTGCCGTAACTTGGCTGGAAGGCCAACAGCTTATGTGTGGCGGGCACCTGTGCTCTGTCCAATTGCAGGATAAGTATTCCTTGTACTGTAGGTTTTTGTTGCAGACCAAGGAAGCCACGTGGCATTGATGAACACCATTTCAGTTCCCCAAGCATCCTAGTATTTTAAGAAGGGAATGTTTCAACTTGGTGTAATAAACTGGAAATCATTTGTACTCTCTATCCATGGATAGTCTATTATTCTGGTACGGGTGTTACACATGCCTCTTTATCCCACCATTCCTGATAAAGGCCGTACAGTATCATACTACATGGTGGCTGAATGGGCATGAGTCATCATGGCCACAAACTCTGGAGGGAGTTGACCCCCTGGGGCAGAAAGATTAACAGAGGACAGGGCTCGTTAACCCTGTACAACGCCTAATGTTAATCCTGCTTGATCTGCCTGACCATCCTCCAGTCTATGGGACAAGAAATCGAAGAGCGAATGAGAAACAGAGCACTAGTGTATCCCGGCAAACAAATAAACCACACAAACCACACCAGTCAACATGACAAATGTTGCCATTTTGATGAGGTTTAATCTTGGTGAACTATCAGACCAGCAGGAGCGGTTACAAAGGCAGCATTGTGGCTCGAGACTGGAGCAGAGGGAAGAATTACTATTCGTATAAGCATTTACACTGCGTGGCTATGTTCAGACTGTCAGTCAAAATCTGATTTACATGTATATCCAATCATATGTATCAAGCCTGAACAGCCGAAAATCACACGAGCTCACATTCGTATGTGGTTTGAAGTACGATTCAAATTGCATTTTTGCAAATCTGGGATGCCGCCTCCGTCTCTGGCGTTGTCTCGTTATTTTCATAAACCCTGCATCCAGGGTTCATGACATTGCCAGGTGGTAAATAAATAAGCAAGAACATTTCATTACTATCCATTTCGGTTTCTTCATGTCAACTACTTTTACCTTCAGGCAGAAGAATGTCATTACTATAGCAACCAACGTAAATAAGACTGAAGATGAGGACTGCTAAACAGACACAAAGCTCTGATTGGAACTTGCAATATATAATGTGGACAGTCAAACAGGAAGATTGGATTCAGATCAGATCTGCAGAACGATATGCGGATTTGGACTGACCTAGCCTAAATGCCCCGGATATCAACACTGTCCCCGTGACCAGTCAGTGAAGGAGGAAGGAGGTAATCTCAAGAGACATTTGTAACCTGAACACTAAACCCCATTACCCATTATCCTGCTCTCAGTGAGAGCCTCTGCCGGGGGGTAAATTAGATAAGTGGTGATCAGGAGCAGCTGGTGGGGTTTGATCAATAGCGCTGGACTCTGTGTGTGTCCATGTGTGCACATGGTCTCATACACACATGCACCATGATGGGTGGAGATAACATCTGTGGCAGGCAGCCAAGATGGCGAGCTAGCTAAGGAAGGGAAAGGTGCATACACACACACACGCAGTACTCTACCTATAAAAGAGGATTACCCATCCTTTCTGCCAGGCATGGCACAGATGGAACACACAGACGCAGCATACTGTGAACCAACAGCTGAGTCAACTGATGCGCTTCGGACTATCGACAGCAAACAGAAAGTTGGCGGCGTCCTTTAATTCAGAGCAGCGTTTACTGTAGGGCCATTCATGCGACAGAGTTGGAGACTAAAGAGCACTTCATTGCTGCAGTGGCGCAATAATAAGAATAATAAGAATAATAAAACCCACTTTATTTGGGTTTTTTTCTCTCAGCGTTTGACTGTAAACAGGTTTGGTCTAAACTATTGAGCCCTTGTTTGCACTCAGTGAATATTCACAGTCAGAGGGTCATGTGCACTCCACATGTCACACTATACACCCTATTAATACAGAGTTTGTCTTCATAACATAAATAAAGCACTCTGTCGTACTGAGCAGAAACGACACGCATCTCCATCTCTATTCACTGCCAACTCGGTGGGACGAGAAGCAAATTGAGCTCCAGAGCAACTCTGGATATAATATTTAATAATATTCAGTCTGACTCAGCACCAGTGAGTGAATAGATCTGGTCATGTGACCTTCCAGATTGAGGGGCAAGAATATATACTGTACTCAACTAACTGGTCTATTCAATCATAATATGATTTCAGCTGTCAGAAAATTAAATAAATAAATAAATAACCCTGTTCTATTATCATTCTCTCTGTCTGATAAAGCTCTGTGATGACCAATCAGTGCTTTTTAAAATGTAATATCTTCCATTTCCAATCACCACGACAAGCTGAGTTAGAACTAATACAAGTTTATATTGTTGCACAGATTAACCAGGTTTAGGAGGATTAGATGTTACCATGAATCTAATTCATTTAACCAGAGATTTTTATTTAATTTTAGGCTGCTTTTTTACTAAGGGGAACTGAAGTCATTTTTAAACTTGCTTTATTTCTTAATTAACGTGTTATTCAGTTACGTTTTCGGGTTTAGTAACCTTATATCGTGACTCGTATTGGCAACTAATTGCAATTAAATATTATACTTATCGGCCTGGGATAGGCTCCAGCTTGCCTGCGACCCTGTAGAACAGGATAAAGCGGCTAGAGATAATGAGATGAGATGAGACTTATCGGCCTATTGGGTTTGTAGCCGTGTTGAATTTAGTGCGTTTGGTCCACGGCAGGCGTCGCTTATCCGCGTGATCTTCACGAGACTTGTGCGAGACTTCGAAACGTGAAGTGTCAGCCAGGTGTCAGTGCCGCCAATTTGAAAACTGTTTTCCAAACGAAATATTGCACAAAAACGAGTTTAAATGACGATTACTGCCGACTTTTTTCAAACTTTCCTGATCGCTGTCAAAACAAACAAAACTTGATTACATCTCCACTGGAAAGAGGGCGCGCGCATTTTTTGACAACGTTGGCAGATGTTGGTCACTTTGATTTCCGCTGTATGTTTTACTTCCGTCCTACAATGTCTTGCACAGGTCTCAACGAATCTTGTTGACGCCCATTGCTTTGACATATGGACTGATATATTACAGAGCATATTTCAAATACTCATAACTTGCTATACCAGCGACAAAATAGCAATCAAAAATGCATTCCTATATTTAATAAAATGAGATAAATAGAATTTTGATAATAAAAAATTTGCCTTCAGTTCTCCTTTAATTTATCTCAAATGTAGAGATGGTACTGATCTGATGCACAGGATCAGTATCGCACAGATGCCAGCGACAAACAAGCAAAAAACAAAATGGCATCGGTCAAAAACAAACAAAAAAAAGGTATCGGTGGAAAAAAAACATTTTTTTTTACATTCATACTTTTTAAATTATATTAATTATATTTTGTGCGAAAGCTGTGTTTTGTGGGGTATTTTGGGTTTTTTTTTTTTTTGTAAGTCATGTTCTGGCTATGCACTTTTTAAGTGCTTCAGGTAAAAAAAAAAAAATTAAGAATAAAATATCTGCTGTGTATCGGTGTTAGCTGATACACCAGGTTGCCTGTATCTGAAAAGAAAAGCTGGTATCCAGTCATCCATACTAAAATACATTCCATTTTATTATCCCGACTTCATGTGTTGTGAACAGAACAGAAACAGGAAACCGTAATAAAACGAGAAGGAAATGCAAATCCTGTCCGGTCCGACTCCTAACCTCAGGTTCACTGATAACACTGAACAAAGAGTATGGCTCTCGCCATGGCTCTGTATGCAAACAGCCCTCGTATCTGATTAACGAGAGACCCAATTTATGTAAAATCTCCTTTACACTGAAATATCGAACTGATGTAAACGTAATTTGTTCCCATTTTGTATTTTTCCACAGTAAGCCTGAAGTTATGGTACGAATCCTCCTGCAGTCCAACAGTCCGTAAATCACAGCATGCGATTTTAGAAGAAACGTGACCTCTGACAAAGGTCACCTCCCGCTAAAACGATCCAGAACACACCGAAAAAGCCCGTCTGCAGCCAACTGTCGTGTGTAACAACTGCACATGGCCTGAGGAGCCTTTATCTGTACTGCAGCAACAGAGTAACATAATCTGGGAAGAGCACAAGCAACTGCAGGAAAACCGCAACACCGTTTTGGCATGGCCATCTTGGGAAAAGCCACGCAGCGGTCGCCCTGGAGAATATCAATGGCTGTTGAGGTTCAGATAATCGCTCCGTTGCAGACACGCGTGCCAGCTACAATGATTATTAATGGAGGTGGTTGTGACATTCGCGGGGTCATTCGGTTCTTTCCCGTAATTATTCTGGGAATAAGGGAGCTGGATGACCAATCAGAGCACGGCGAGAGAAGACGGCCGAGTCATGCGCACGATCCCCGGCCTGCAATTGCGGCTATTCGTCATGATATGATACATGGGTTACTCTTCTCAACCAGAATATCAAGCTTTCAGACTGAACAAGGGGAAAAATACGGCATGACAAAGTGCTAAAGCATTGTCAAGCACTGGCCTTTGACTTTATATGAATAAAATATACTGTACTTGTGTACGTGGTCTTATAATCTTACGATAAATTGTCTACATTTTGGTATATTACACTCACCGGCCACTTTAATAGGAACTTATTCTTGATTCTAAGATTCTTGTTCTTTGCAGGAGTTGAACCCAATGTGGTCTTCTGCAGTTGCATGCTGAGATGCTTTTCTGCTCACCACGGATGTAAAGAGTTGCTATAAGTTACTATATCCTTCCTTGCACAAAAGCTCAAACCAATCTGTCCATTTTCCTCTGACCTCTCTTATCAACAAAGCATTTGTTTACTTTCCACCCACAGAACTGTCACTCACTCACTGTCACTTAGTGTTTTTTGTTTTTCGCACCATTCTGTGTAAACTCTAAGGACTGTTGTGTGTGAAAACCCCAGGAGATCAGCAGTTACTGAAATACTCAAACCAACACCCATGCCACAGTGATGGATGGATGTTCCTAATAAAGTGGCCGGTGAGTGTACATACTGAATTATATTAATACACATTTGTAACCACGTTCTGAAGTGAGCTTTCCATCCGCTATGTCGCTCTCAGTGAGGAGGCTTATGGGACTGTGCAAGGAACTTAAAGGAGCTCCTTTACAAATGGAACAATACGAATTTAACAGTGAATATTGATATTACAAACGCGTTTCCACGGTAACACAACAACATCAAGATACCAATGATGACAACAACCAGATCGGTGCACTGACATCTGGATCCAACGTTTCATTCAGGATCAAGATGATCACACTGCGACAGTATCCTAAATACTATAACGTACATTAGGATCAGTGCAGCGTGGGCGGGTCCAGACGTTGCAACATCATAAAGTTGTGTGAAAAAAAAAAAAGCGAGGCTCATTATGATTAATTACAAAGGGTTCTACGTTCTACGTACGGTAACAGCCTATAAAATAGATGAACTGCTTCTCCAATATCAGCTACAAATGCACGTTTGTTTGTTTTTTAACAGATTCGAGTTCATATCTGTGATTCAATTCCATGCCTCTAAAAGAAGACGGCCATCTTGGGTCTTTTGTCTGCCAAAAGGCAGACGAGAAAATACGGGCTGTGATATCGAGATCAGAACCTCTTCCTGCCTCAAGACTTCCACGGTTATAAAATCGATGAGGCTCACTCCATCATCATCATCACCATCATCAGAAGAAACAGTGAGAATTTTGCGAACCAGACAGTAACCTGTTTGCTCTCCTGACTCGACTTACGATCGCAAAAGGGGCATCCGAGGCGTTATCAGTCTTCAGCTTCATGCTTAACACACGCCCTCACATACTACTGCTACTACTACGACTAATAATAATAAGGTCTTGGAGTTTCTTCCTGCCCCAATCATACTGCTGTGAGATTATTTATCCAATGAAGCGTGGGATACAATCTTGGCAGATATAGTGGGATCATCATAATAATTACAAAAAGGAGGACGTCTGAAGCAAGGATCCATCTTTCTTTCTTTCCACACCTTTTGCTATTGTCCCGACAGTGGAAGGAAACGACACTAACCATCATGTCTGTTTTTCCCATTTTCATTTTTCTTCCTCAAAACACACGCACATCACAAAGCGTCCGTTTTGGACGTACGCACAAACCAAGCATCGTCGAAAATGTGGCTTGAAAATGTTTTCAGAAAGGGAGGAGGAGAACGAAGAGAAAAAGGAGGAGGAGGAGGAGGAGAAGGAGGAGGACCGGTCTCATCCAGCCACCCGGCTACAGAACAATAGAAACCCAAAGTGATGGATAGAGACATGGGCAGGGGAGATTATATGGGGGTAGGGGCAAATAACTTTCAGCAGCCTGAACACTGAAAAAATAATATCAAGCTCGAGAAGATCCATGCTGGTGACTAGGATACGATATTCAGCGATGGGAGATGATGTCTGTGGTGTCTCGGAGAGCGAGTTATGCATTTTATAACAGTGTTATAACAGGGTGGGGGGGTGAGATTGGATAATGAAGTCTGGGTAAATGATATTAGAAGCGGAATAAGGGTGAACAGTGGTGGAAAGGGTGTGATAGTTCAATAAAGCAACAAGTTCATTTGGATTGAAGGAGAAATTAGGAATATGAGTCTGTAAAGTGAACAGGTTCACCCAGAGCTTTAGATTAGATTAGATTAAACATTATGATAGTGATTTAGCCTCCCCCCCCTTTCCACTCCCAGCTAACATTGTGTATTGTGTGTGTGTGTGTGTGTGGTTAGCTATTAGCACACAATGCTGACTACAAACAGATTTGCATGTTAATATCTCTGTGAGTCACTGAGACAAAAAGAAATCCACTCAGCTGCTAATTCACTCACACTGTTTCATATTTTACACGCGAAATGTTCACGTCAAGGCGAGTTTTCAGTCACCCAAAGGTACCTCAGGAACAACAGAGATGAAAAAATGTGTGGTAAAAAGGGCGCAAATGAAGTTATTAGCCTGTTAGCTTCCAAAAATCAAACCCTTACCGAGGCTCAAACCCGCTGTTTCCTCTTCCAGCTACGCCCAAACTGAGCTCTCCGGTGTCCCTGGTTTTCCACACAAATAATCTTCACTGCTCTGACTAAAATAATAATTTAAAAAAAAGGACAGAAAACGACAAAAAAAAGAAGAAGAAGAAGAAAAGAAGGAGGAAGATGAGGCGCTCAGACGCTCAGTGGAGTGAAAGTAGGTGTAGCTCTGAGGATTTTCTTCTGGGAGCCTGTTTCAGAGAGAGAGAGAGAGAGAGAGAGAGAGAGAGAGAGATGCTATACGAAGAATGGAGAGACGCTGTCGCCCCACATTCTCTCATTCTCTCTCTCTCTCTCTCTCTCCTCAACCATCACTAAAACACAGTGCGCACTTCCGCACTAACTAGTGCGCCAGGCCAGGAACTGTTGAATTCAAGCCTGTCGCCATGACTACGCCCTCACGCGCATACTTCCTCACTAAGTAGCATGTCAGATCAGTTAGCATACAAATTAGCCAGCCGTTCGATTTAAACCTGTCGCCATGACAACACGCATACATTTATATACATACATACATGTACTAGTACTAGCATACTAGACGAGTATGTGAGCAGGTCGCCATGGCTACGCCCTAACGCCCATACTTCCACACTAAACAGACAAACACTTATATACTGAAACATCAGACATGTACTAGAAATTAAATAAATAATCTTGTTTATAAGCAACATTCACTGGTTCTGTGTTTTGGTTACATTTAATGTCGTAAATTCTGCTCCTATGGTGCATACTGTTTATTTATATGAGAGTGAAGAAGTATTGTATATTATGCAGTTTGTTATAATCCAGCCAATCAAGGCGCTGGAGGTTTATTCAAATGAAGGATGATGTCATTACACATGCCAGACCAGGGCACGCAGCCCCTCCTCGTCCCGCCCTCTCCTCCTCCGCGCGCGAGATTTTTTAAAGCCCCGCCCACGTCCGAAAGTTCCAAATCCTTCCACGCGCCGTGCCCTGTTCCCAGTTCCCGCCCTTTTTCTTTCTTTCTTTTCTTTCTTTCTTTCTTTTGCAGTTGACTCATGGTGGATTTACTTTATTTGTTAGACCTGGAATTTATGAACAGTCCTATTCCACCTTTGTAATACACTTATGTTAACTGTATATCTGCAAATTTGTTATTTTTTTTTTTATCTCTAAATTTGTAGTTTATTTATTTTATATATAGGCTATCCTTTTTTTTGTACACTTAGTACTTTTGCACTACTCCTTCACTGCCTTATCTTTTTCTCTTCATACACACTACCGTGGTGTAGTGGTTAGCGCTGTCGCCTCACAGCAAGAAGGTCCTGGGTTCGAGCCCCGTGGCCGGCGAGGGCCTTTCTGTGCGGAGTTTGCATGTTCTCCCCGTGTCCGCGTGGGTTTCCTCCGGGTGCTCCGGTTTCCCCCACAGTCCAAAGACATGCAGGTTAGGTTAACTGGTGACTCTAAATTGACCGTAGGTGTGAATGTGAGTGTGAATGGTTGTCTGTGTCTATGTGTCAGCCCTGTGATGACCTGGCGACTTGTCCAGGGTGTACCCCGCCTTTCGCCCGTAGTCAGCTGGGATAGGCTCCAGCTTGCCTGCGACCCTGTAGAAGGATAAAGCGGCTAGAGATAATGAGATGAGATGAGACACACTACCGTTCAAAAGTTTGTGGTCACTTTGAAATTCCCTTATTTTTGAAAGAAAAGCGCTGTTCTTTTCAATGAAGATCACTTTAAACTAATCAGAAATCCACTCTATACATTTCTAATGTGCTAAATGACTATTCTAGCTGCAAATGTCTGGTTTTTGGTGCAATATCTCCATAGGTGTATAGAGGCCCATTTCCAGCAACTCTCACTCCAGTGTTCTAATGGTACAATGTGTTTGCTCATTGCCTCAGAAGGCTAATGGATGATTAGAAAACCCTTGTACAATCATGTTAGCACAGCTGAAAACAGCTGAGCTCTTTAGAGAAGCTATAAAACTGACCTTCCTTTGAGCAGATTGAGTTTCTGGAGCATCACATTTGTGGGGTCGATTAAATGCTCAAAATGGCCAGAAAAATGTCTCGACTATATTTTCTATTCATTTTACAACTTATGGTGGGAAATAAAAGTGTGACTTTTCATGGAAAACACACAATTGTCTGGGTGACCCCAAACTTTTGAACGGTAGTGTATATTTTGCTGCTGTAACAATGTCAATTTCCCCTTGTGGGATAATAAAAGGATAGCTTAGCTTAACTTAGTATTTTTTTTAAATAAAACAAAGAAAAGATGTGTGAAGAATATAGATAGATGGATGAATGAGGGTTTTTTTATTTAATCCAATGGATAAACATATAATTTTTTCCCCCACTGAGTATGAATCTGATCAAGATACCTGCTCCTCTTGGGGTGGGGTGGGAAAATGGGGTAACAGTGAATGGACGCACACACAGGAAGAGCAACGAGGTGGCAACCAGAGACCATGGAATGAACGTCAGTGATATTTGGTGACTTGCAGCAATGACAAACAAAATAACTTGGTGATGTGAAGTGGGTGGGTACCGAGTTAAACTAACCACAAGTTTGAGGTGACCAATGGGAGCAAAGGATACCGTTGACTGACAGATGACACCAACACCAAGTTATAAATAAATATACAAGAGGGAGTTGGTTTGGAGGCACAGTTTGGAGACAGTGGCATTGACCAAAAGACAGGAGGCTGAACAGGATTAGATATGAGAATATTCGAGGGACAAGACATGTAGGACGGTTTGGAGACAAAGTGAAAGAGGCAAGATTGAGATGGTTTGGACATGTACAGAGGAGAGCTCCAGGGTATATTGAGGAAAGAATGCTGGAGATAGAGTTGCCAGGTAGAAGGAACAGAGGAAGAGCGAAGATGGGATTTATGGATGTGAGAAAGGAGGACATGAAGATGGTTGGCATGACAGAAAAAGATATGGAGGACAGGAGGAGATGGAGGGGCATTATCCACTGTGGTGACCCCTAACAGGAAGAGACAAAAGAAGAAGAAGAGAGGAAGTTGATTGAAACCTGGGTGAGGAGTAATGACTGGGGTGCAGTCATCCCAAAGCTGTTCAGTGGAGTTGACTTCAGTACAGGACACTCGAGTTCTTCCACTCCAACCTTCACAACACCATGCCTTCCTGGAGCTCTGTGCTTTGTGCACAGGGGTGTTGCTTTTCATACTGGAACAGGTTTGGGCCTCTGAGTTCCAGTGAAAGGAAACTGTAACGCTCCAGTACACAAAGACATTCTATACAATTGTGTGTTTCAAACTTTATGGTAAAAGTTTGGGGAAGAACCATATATGGGTGTGATGGTCAGGTGTCCACATACTTTTAGCCATATAGTGTATATAATACTAAAAGGACTTGATCAAAATATCACACAACATTATATAGATTAACATTAGCTAGATAAGTGTCTAGTTGTAATGGCCTCTCCAGAGAAAATCCACGCAGACAGGCTCCCTGTCAGCCGTAAGATTCGAACCCAGACCCTTTTCGCTGTGAGGTGACAGAGTTAACCACTACATCACCATGCAACTATAGTGCAACTATAAATGGATAAAAAGTAATGACGTGTCTGTCATTCTATAATAAATAAAATACTGGAATATTTATTGGCAAATCGCTGCGATATAAGAAGAAAAAGTATGCCTGTATTATTATTATAAATATGCGTTTTAAATGTAATGTTAAAATGGAGACTCTGCAGCTCTGCTGATGCTCGACAGTGCTGCATATGAGCCTTTTGTCTTCTTGTATGCTTTTTTTGTCTCGTTTTTTATCTAACATCTCTTTCTCTCTTTCTCTGTCTGACTGGCACTTTAGAGACAGAAGTCAGGGTGGGTTTTTGGCATCTCTCTCTCTCTCTCTCTCTCTCTCTCTCCCCCCTCCCTCTTTCCCTCCCCGTGTCTGCTTGCCTGTCTGGAGGAGCCGATCTTTTGTGCTTTAGATTTGTCTGCTTCCATCTCACACAAAACATGTTCTCTAAAGCTCACCTCCTGTCCAATGTTCCTCTGGGTCTGATATCATCACTGTCTAATGCAGGCGAATGTTGCGATGGCTGATGTGCCGATGCATTGTTACCACGTACAAAGCACACATGCAGTATTTCCTCGCCACGCTTCTGCCACACCAGCACACACCCTCAGCCTACACGCACTCGAGATTAGAACTAGGAGTGGGGCGAAAACTATCGCTCCACAATGTTAGGAGGTTCGGAGGAGGTCACGGCACATTGTAGTAAGTCTTTGGGGAAAAGATATTCAAGCTGTGTTTGTAAGTAATGGAACCAACAACTGAATGCCTTAGATCTCCAGAAATACTGTTAGCATTACAGTTAGCATTAGCAAGAGGGCTAATAGACCACCATGTGAGGAGATTTCTGGAATTGTTAAGCACAAATGGGAACAAAAAAAAAAAACATTCTTCTCATATATGTTTATCGACAAAATCAACACATTATATTTTAAGTAATTAGACATTCCTCCATTTTTTTGTGGCTACTGCCTCACATAGAGGTTGTCATTGTGTTGTAAGAACGTAAGAATGAGTGTAACAATCGCGCACTGCACATACGCATGCGTATACACATGTTCCGATTAAAATGGCCGGTGAGTGTATACAATTCGGTTCACCATTCGAAATAAATGGACTAGACTAAAGAAATCGCTTTCAGACATGTTTATGCTTATTACACAGGGAAAGCGTGTTCCTATTTTAAAATCTACTCCAGGTCGTCCCCCTTTTGTCCCCCTTTCCTTGCCTTCTTCAGCCAGTGGTCCCATGTGTGATGGAGATGTGACGGACTTCCGAATTGTTACAGGAAGTTGGCGAAAAGAGCATTGAGACCACTGAGCTCTAGCTCTGGGCCATTTTCGGGAAATAAGAGTTTGGGTCATGGCGACAGCGTGTGTGTGTCAGCCTCGGTTCCGAGGTTTCAGTTTCAAAAACTGTAAGAGGTAAAAGTAGAATAATATGAACTACACACACTTGGTATATTTTACTTCTGTGGTTTTTAAATTGTTCATTTTTGGATTACGCTTCATTTTTGTGGCTACTGCCTCATAGAGTAAATATATATGCTGTATTTACTGTATGGGCATGGGATCAGAAAACTATTATATTTATAAGCAGTAGCCACATGGACCCATAGAGTACCTATTTTTTAGGATTGCTTGGTTTACTCCTAATTTACAGGGTTAAAGTTAATCTGATGACCTTTTTCTTATTGCTGTGTCCTTTCACACTAAAAATGCTCTGACTTTTTCACCAGGAAAATGTTCTTTTCATTCATACTGGAGCAGCGTCGCTTTCGTTAAAGGTTCCCAGCGCTGGCATGTGTGATCGATTTGATTTTAAAGAGCTTGTACATGTACAAGTACCACTGAGTGTCACATAAGGTACATAAAGAACATGTCAGTTTTGCTGGGAGTCCAAGAGTCCTTCAGCTTGTTCCCAGTGACCAATCACAGATCATCATTGTTCCAAACAACCAATCACTGATCACCTTTTTTTTTCCAAACAACCAATCACAGATCACCTTTGTTCCAAGCAACCAATCACTGATGACCTTTTTTTCCAAGCAACCAATCATGAATCACCTTTGTTCCAAACAACCAATCACTGATCACTTTTGTTCCAGACAGCCAATCATGGATCACTTTTTCCCCCAAACAACCAATCATGGATCACTTTTTTTTCCCCAAACAACCAATCATGGATCACTTTTGTTCCCAATGACCCATCACTGTTCACCATTGTTCTCAATAACCAATCACTGCTCACCATTTTTCCTAACAACCAATAACTGATCACTATTGTTTGTTTTACTTGTGCACTCTTCAGTTTGGGGATATTTACAGCAACTACACCCAAAACTGTTTTCCTTCAGACACAAAAGTGTCTTCAGAAAATCTTTCTTTCAATGCTTTGATATGCAAATGAGCGTGACTATTCAGTGATCATACAAATTACTCTGCGACATCGTATGGAGATTCCAAGTGACTTTGAGTATGCATTCGCGACTTTCCTCTAAAAAGAGCTGGCAACACTGCTTGACACCAGCATTCGGGACACGCCCTCAATCATTCCTCCAACAACCAGAACATTCTGCTCGTTACAAGTCCTGTTTCTCCCTTCCTCTTCCTCCTCCTCCATTTTCATCTGCACAACAGTGTCCATGATCTCACTCCATCAACAGGACAAACAGCACGAGTGCAAGCCAAGGCTGGCATTTCAGGGACTCCGGGACAGAGATGTTGGCTCTGCTCAGCCGCCCACACAAAGGGAGGAAGTGTACCGGTAGCAGCGGAGTGGCGTACTGGAGACGCAGGAAGGGGCAGGGCAGTCGAGCCGCCACTCACTTCCCTTCCCTTCCCTTCCCTTCCCTATTAGAGTCAGTGTGTGGTTGTGTGTGTTCGAGGAGTCGCGCCCGAGTCTGCAGCTGGGCAACATGACACAAAGGAGCTGGCACACGGTCAAATACTGACACAGACGAGCATAGACACACAACAGTACAGGCTCTATTACTAATACACACACACGCACACACAAATACACTGTCACGCCCAGCCTTGGCTCTCACACTGCTCCTGAGGATGAACTCACACACCCACACTCACACACACCCACACACACGCAGTGTCAAACACAGAAGCATCTCAGGTATCTCAAAACACACCTGTACAAGACATGCTCTTGCAATCACAAGTCCTACAACACACACACCAAACACACACAGTTCCACTTGTCAGTACAAACACACAAAGGAACTGGGTGTGTACATGTGTGTGTGTGTGTGTTTAGATGGAAACATGCAGGCACACCCAGAGCAGTTCAGAAACCACTGGTTTTCAGGCCTGCACATAAATAATCGACGCAGTTTGAGCAGGAGCAGATGCAAACTGAGGTTAATCATGTGAAAAGAAAGCAAGCGTACGCCTTGCAGGTTAGCACTCATGCTAACTCGGTTGCCTCCGAGGGAGCATGGTTTCCCCGGAGACCGGAACGTGCCAGAACAGCACCTGATTAGCATATTTCACATAAGGAAAATTACACAGAAGCATGAAGAGAGATAAGGAATAATCTGCACTAATGGCCCACGACGTTAAATATCAGCTCTCGGAGCTTGGATTGGGTTTGATCTCAGATGCTAAGACGATGAGGACATAGCCACATTCCTTAATAGCAGTGATGATCGAAAGGTTATGAGTTCGAATCCCAGCAACTGACACAGATGTAGTCACAGAGCCAAACAAACAGGGTGGTGGGAAAAATACTGCATAGTGTCAAGACGAGAGAATCTAGATTCCCAAGATTCTGAAGAGTCTCCGGAAAGTTTCGCAAATGTTTGCAGTGTCAGATAATGATCTTAGCAAGTGAAAAAAAGCTTAAATGTATCTAATATTAGAAGGTTATGATCAAATACATTCATATAAATTATTATGGTTATTACATTCACACATCACATTATCTCTAGCCGCTTTATCCTTCTACAGGGTCGCAGGCAAGCTGGAGCCTATCCCAGCTGACTACGGGCGAAAGGCGGGGTACACCCTGGACAAGTCGCCAGGTCATCACAGGGCTGACACATAGACACAGGCAACCATTCACACTCACATTCACACCTACGGTCAATTTAGAGTCACCAGTTAACCTAACCTGCATGTCTTTGGACTGTGGGGGAAACCGGAGCACCCGGAGGAAACCCACGCGGACACGGGGAGAACATGCAAACTCCGCACAGAAAGGCCCTCGCCGGTCCCGGGGCTCGAACCCAGGACCTTCTTCCTGTGAGGCGACAGCGCTAACCACTACACCACCGTGCCGCCCTTATGGTTATTAATGTATTTTAAATAAGATTTATTTTTATCATTTCAAGCATGAAATCATCTTGTCTACCGATCACAGTGATAGACAATTCCACTTAGTTTAATCATTTATTTCTACAGAAATATTACATAAATTCAACTACACTCACCGTCCACTTTAATAGGAACTTGTTCTTGATTTAAAGATCCCTGTTCTTGGCTGCAGGAGTGGAACCCAATGTGTTCTTCTGTCTGCTGTTGCATGCTGAGATGCTTTTCTGCTCACCACGGTTGTAAAGAGTTATTGTGTCCTTCCTGGCAAAAAAAAAAGAAGAAGCTCGAACCACGAATCTGTCCATTTTCCTCTGACCTCTCTTATCAACAAGGTGTTTGTTTACTTTCCACACACAGAACTGTTGCTTACTCCCTCAGTCCATGTTTTTTGTTTTTTGCACCATTCTGTCTGTGTAAACTCTAGAGATCATTGTGTGTGAAAACCTCAGAAGATCAGCAGTTTCTGAAATACTCAAACCACCACCACCACCACCATCTGGCTCAAATACCCCATACCCCAGTGAAAGAAAGTCACACTTTGAGATCACAATTTTTCCCATTCTGATGTTTGAACATTGTGAACATTAACTGAAGCTCTTGAGTTGTATCTGTGTGATTTGATGCATCAAGGCTGATTAGAGAACTGCATCAAACAGCAGGTGGATTTAGGGGTGTTCTTAATAAAGTGGCCGGTAAGTATATATTCAAGATATTTTAGCTGAAATTCAGAATTCAGTCCCATGCGAAACATCTGTAAGAATTTCAGCACGTTCAGGGCTCCTCAGTTGCTTTAAGAGTAAAGAAGCATCTCAAGGGCAACGTTAGACTTTCACTGAGGACATTAAAAGGGGTGTTCACACAGCACATATTTGCATCGATGCTGCACCGATGTATTTTGTTGCGATATATCTTACACCGGTGTAAATTTTGTGGAGCGTTCACACGTCACAAACCTGCTTACTAGAGAGAAGCGTGTTAGCACCGGTGCAGCCCCACTTGCGTTCACACGGCAGTTTTGGCGACCGTGCTATACGATAGTAATAATGCGGAAATGAAATATGCGCATGCGTGAAAATGTACTTCCTTTTCCTGCCTTGTTTGTGATTGATATATCGAAAAACCATGGTTTATACTTCTCCAGACAAACTTTCTACGTTGTGGTCTATCAGACACCGTAAAAGGGTAAAAAGAGAGAAAGGAAAGGTTGTGCAAGTACAAGAGAGCACGAAAACAACGCAATCTACAATTAATTCGGCAACAAATCGACGACTTCGTGTCGTTCATGGCCATGTGGACGGTTGTCATGGCATCACCAAGCGTCGGGAAAACAACGTGGATGAAGATACGCAGTTCTGTTGTTGTTGATATTCGCCATTTTGGAAGCGCAAAATACCAGGATGCAAATTATGCAATGCCCGTATGTAATCAACTCTCCTCACGCGTAGCGAGTCTACCCCTGTAGCATTCAGACGTCTCATTTTATATCGGTGCTGCCCCGCAAACTAGCATTTACTCCGGAGTAAATTTCTTAAACCACCTCCCGAGCAGGATTAGATTTGCACCGGTTTAAGCAGCTTTCAGGGGCTACACCGCTATAACTTTGTACCGTGTGAACGCTCTACCGGGGCAGCCCCGGTGCTACACCGGAGTAAAAGTTGCCGTGTGAACACCCCTAAAGACTAGTGGATTATTTTAAGATTTTAAAGCTAGCTCACTTATACACAAACTTCATACACACACAGAAGCCTACGGTTTTGTTTTTAAAGTTGATATGAAAATGACAAACATTTTATTTTAGTCGTCCTGTATTATATGATATACTGACATGATTGTCACGATGGTTACATTCACACTTCCAAACACTGCAGCTTATAAATAGTTTAGTCATTCGTTTTTCCTTGTTTTGATTTAGTAAATGCTAATTAGAGGCCTGATTGCTGTCATGGTTACATTCCAACAGCAGGAGCAGCAGATTCCTTGTGTAAGAAAAGAGCATAGTGCATATACATACAGTCCTGCACAAAAGTCTTACGCGCATGTAAAGACCAAAAATGGCTTAAAAATAATGAAAATGTTTCAACATTAAAAAATACTATAAACACTAAGCAGTAAGCCATAATAAATGAATAAATACAAGGCAATATTTGGTGTGAGACAACCCTTCACTTTCTCAGCTCATTATCTGTAGCCGCTTTATCCTGTTCTACAGGGTCACAGGCAAGCCGGAGCCTATCCCAGCTGACTACGGGCGAAAGGCGGGGTACACCCTGGACAAGTCGCCAGGTCATCACAGGGCTGACACATAGACACAGACAACCATTCACACTCACATTCACACCTACGGTCAATTTAGAGTCACCAGTTAACCTAACCTGCATGTCTTTGGACTGTGGGGGAAACCGGAGCACCCGGAGGAAACCCACACGGACACGGGGAGAACATGCAAACTCCGCACAGAAAGGTCCTCACCGGCCATGGGGCTTGAACCCGAACCTTCTTGCTGTGAGGCGACCGTGCCGCCCACCCCTCACTTTAAAAAAAATATAATCCATCTCAGGTGCAGTGAGGTCAGTTTTATGCGGAAATGAGCTGTAGGTTTTACTGAGCGTCTTACAGAACCAGCCACAGTTCTTCTGGACACTTTGACTGTCACTTCTTCATTTTACACCAAAACCTAGTAGCCTTCATTATGTTTTCTTTTTTAATCTGAAAAGAGCTCTCTTATGGAATATGCCGCTCAAACATATTACAAAAAAAAATTTTTCTGTAACATTTAATTGTGTGCTGGAAAAAAAGTTTGTAATATGTTTTGACTCGATAAAAAATAGGAATCTATAACAAAGTTTGTATGAAAAAAAAGAAGCATAGGGTGCCTAGACTTTTGCACAGTACTGTGTATGTGTATAAATGATGTGTGTTTTCTGTGGACATGCTGTAAGCTCTGATAATGTTAACATCTCCGATTTCTTCCACCAGGTTTACTGGAAGTCATTTTCTTTTGCTCTGTATTATGTGTCTGAATGATTTTCACAGCTGGAATTCGGATCTGCTCAGGACGCTCTTTTACATGCTAATGTTCCAGCCATGAGCTTTAATTCAGGCCTTTTTTACCGACTCGAAGCTCCCGTTCCTTTCATCAAGCCAAAGAGTTCAGTTTTCCACACAGTGACAGAGATAAAAGGCTTTTACATGACTCAGTAAGATTGTGCTTTCCTGCGTACAGAGTGGTGGATTAGTGCAAAAAGGCCTCGCTGGGTTTAATATTCAGGCTCGGGGACGACAGATTGACAGGTAATGAGGTGGGTTTTAAAACACAACACCGAGACAGGCGTCTCTTCCTGACGCTCCAGTGGCCCTGGAGTTTGCTTCTCCCCCAGGGCCAGACTCTCAACAGACCTGAAAACAACCCCTCTCTTGCTCTCTCGTAAGTGCTTCCTGTGTCTTAATTCTGTTGTTCAGTTGTTGTTGTTTTTCCTTCTCTCTGTCTGCCTGTCTCTTTTTCCTTCTCTCTGTCTGTCTACATCTCTTTTTCTTTCTCTCTGTCTGTCTGTCTGTCTGTTTCTCTTTTTCCTTCTCTCTGTCTGCCTGTCCGTGTCCCGTTTTACTTCTCTGTCTCTTTTTCCTTCTGTCTGTCTGTCTGTCTGTCTGTCTGTCTGTCTGTGTCCCGTTTTCCTTCTGTCTGTCTCGTTTTCCTTCTCTCCGTCTGTTTTCCTCTTTCTTTTTCTCTCATTGTCTGTCTCTCACTCTTTCTGTATCTCTCACCCTGTCTCACTGTCTAGTTCATTTTCTGTCTGTCTGCTGTCTCAACCTTTTTCTGTATCTCTCTTGGTAAGTGCTTCCTGTGTCCTGACTCTGTTGTTCAGTGAATAATAGATGATGGAGTTGAGGGTATTGGACACACTGCTGTTCTGTCACTATATTAAATTCTCTGCATGGCATCTTCAGCTACGTCCCTCATTCTTTCTTTCTTTTTCAGTTCCTCTCCCTCCAAAAAAAATCACTTCTCTTATTAAAAGTGTTCCCTGTATTCAAACACCAAACAAATCTATTAATTTTAACCCATTCGTCATTCATGCATAAATTATTAATGATAAAAAACACTAATGTATTTTATATATACTGTGCGCACACACACACACACACACGTGTATTATATAATGCTGTAGATTAGAACTTTTGGTGTGGAAAGTTCAGATGGTCATGTGATGTGTCCATCACATCACAGGCAGGCAGGCAGGATTATGAGGAGCAACGTTTAATGGAAAATCAGGGAACTTCAGAGATGGTTTAAATTGCAAATATTTCTAAAAACAGCCTTGAATTAAAGGTCTCAGAGTGTATTAACTGGTTAAAACTATACAGCGCCTATTTTACTCCATAAAGATTATAAACTGTAACACTGATACTGTTGGTGACGATCTGCTGGCAGTCGAGTGCAAAAGTTTTCATTGTTTCTGAGTAAATTCATGGTTTCTGAGTAAAAAAATGAAAATTAATTTCATTAATTCATTCTCTATACCACTTATCCATCACAGGGAAGCTGGAGCCAGTCCCAGCTGACATAGGTGAGAGGTGGGGTACATCCTGGATGGGCCACTAATCCATCGCAGGACCAACACAGATAGAGAGAGAGAGACAGACATCAAACTCACAGGTGATTTAGAGTCACCAATTGAATTAATCTGCATGGTTTTGGACTGTAGGAGGGAACCAGAGAACCCAGAGGAAACCCATGCAAACTCCACACCGAAAGACCCCAGTCAGCTGCAGGGCTCAAACCCAGAACCTTCTTGCTGTGAGTTGACAGAACATTGGCACAACCACGCTGCCCTGAAAATGAGTTTTATCTGAACTTTTATCGACATAAAGAAGTAAAAAATAATTTAAAAAAAATCCACATGATGCTCTGAAGATACAAACTATTCAGAAAGTGAAATCATTGAGATTTTTTTCCACTATTTAAAATATTCACCTACACTTATACGACGTGGCCATTTTTTGTGACCTGTCATAGTACTAGATCTGTAATAACAATATGAAACACATGGCCAAGGCCCAAAAGAAACGAGCTGCACAGAAGGCTCAAACTATCGCCACTCCCACTACAGCACCTTTCCACGCACGCTCGACATGTGGGCATAATTTCAAAGTCCGGATTGGCCTCATCGGTCACATCCAGACCCACAACCGACACCCACCAAATTGAAGGTCATGGTCATCTTTGACCTCGAAGGACGAACATCACCAGATCTGTAATATTCAACACTTTTTTTTTTTTGGAAGGGGGCACAAACTTTTACACTCAACAGTATGTTTAGGGATTGGGTCATGAATATTGGAAGAATTGAACATGATGGTTGGCAGATTCCTCAGATAGCATCAAGACATTAATATAAAACCATGAACACTCAAACCCACTGAGATATCATTACAATAAAAATAATAATAATAAAAATAAACTCGACCATTCATGATCACTGGGTCTATAAGGACTTCTTCTCGGATACACGTACAGTGGAAAACCTGTGAGCACAAAACCTTTTTGAATTTTGTTTTGTCAAACATAGACTAAAGTAAAGAAAGCTTAGTTTCAATCTCTTCTGCGCTATTTCCAGGTCAGTATTTAAACTGAAGCTAATTTGATCTGATGGCGGATTATTTGATCAAACATTACAGTTTACACAAAAATATGGAGGCCATGCAGAGCTGGCATACACAGCGTCATTAAAGCAGAACGGGGATGTCGGAAATGCTAAGAAATTCATGGAAATATTTTCAAAACTTGCTGCTAATTTTACATACACTCACCGTCCACTTTATTAGGAACACCTACAGTCGTGCTTGAAAGTTTGTGAACCCTTTAGAATTTTCTATATTTCTGCATAAATATGACCTAAAACATCATCAGATTTTCACACAAGTCCTAAAAGTAGATAAAGAGAACCCAGTTAAACAAATGAGACAAAAATATTATACTTGGTCATTTATTTATTGAGGAAAATGATCCAATATTACAGATCTGTGAGTGGCAAAAGTATGTGAACCTCTAGGATTAGCAGTTAATTTGAAGGTGAAATTAGAGTCAGGTGTTTTCAATCAATGGGATGACAATCAGGTGTGAGTGGGCACCCTGTTTTATTTAAAGAACAGGGATCTATCAAAGTCTGATCTTCACAACACATGTTTGTGGCAGTGTATCATGGCACGAACAAAAGAGATTTCTGAGGACCTCAGAAAAAGCGTTGTTGATGTTCATCAGGCTGGAAAAGGTTACAAAACCATCTCTAAAGAGTTTGGACTCCACCAATCCACAGTCAGACAGATTGTGTACAAATGGAGGAAATTCAAGACCATTGTTACCCTCCCCAGAAGTGGTCGACCAACAAAGATCACTCCAAGAGCAAGGTGTGTAATAGTCGGCGAGGTCACAAAGGACCCCAGGGTAACTTCTAAGCAACTGAAGGCCTCTCTCACATTGCCTAATGTTAATGTTCATGAGTCCACGATCAGGAGAACACTGAACAGCAATGGTGTGCATGGCAGGGTTGCAAGGAGAAAGCTACTGCTCTCCAAAAAGAACATTGCTGCTCATCTGCAGTTTGCTAAAGATCATGTGGACAAGTCAGAAGGCTGTTGGAAAAATATTTTGTGGACGGATGAGACCAAAATAGAACTTTTTGGTTTAAATGAGAAGCGTTATGTTTGGAGAAAGGAAAACACTACATTCCAGCATAAGAACCTTATCCCATCTGTGAAACATGGTGGTGGTAGTATCGTGGTTTGGGCCTGTTTTGCTGCATCTAGGCCAGGACAGCTTGCCATCATTGATGGAACAATGAATTGTGAATTATACCAGCAAATTCTAAAGGAAAATGTCAGGACATCTGCCCATGAACTGAATCTCAAGAGAAGGTGGGTCATGCAGCAAGACAATGACCCTAAGCACACAAGTCATTCTAGCAAAGAATGGTTAAAAAAGAATAAAGTTCATATTTTGGAATGGCCAAATCAAAGTCCTGACCTTAATCCAATCGAAATGTTGTGGAAGGACCTGAAGCGAGCAGTTCATGTGAGGAAACCCACCAACATCCCAGAGTTGAAGCTGTTCTGTATGGAGGAACGGGCTAAAATTCCTCTTAGCCGGTGTGCAGGACTGATCAACAGTTACTGGAAGCATTTAGTTGCAGTTATTGCTGCACAAGGGGGTCACACCAGATACTGAAAGCAAAGGTTCACATACTTTTGCCACTTACAGATATGTAATATTGGATCATTTTCCTCAATAAATAAATGACCAAGTATAATATTTTTGTCTCATTTGTTTAACTGGGTTCTCTTTATCTACTTTTAGGGCTTGTGTGAAAATCCGATGATGTTTTAGGTCGTATTTATGCAGAAATATAGAAAATTCTAAAGGGTTCACAAACTTTCAAGCACCACTGTATCCATCCATCCACCTGCTGTTTGATGCAGTTCTCTAATCAGCCGATCCCTTAACGCATCAAATCGCGCAGATACAAATCAAGAGCTTAATGTTCACAATGTTCAAACATCAGAACAGGAAAAATTGTGATCTCAATTTTTGTGCGACTTTCTTTCACTGTGGCAGCATGGGTGTTGGTCTGAGGCAGATGGACTGCTGGTTTGAGTATTTCAGAACCTGCTGATCTCCTGGGGGGTTTCGCACACAACAGTCTCGAGAGTTTACACAGACAGAATGGTGCGAAAAACAAAAAACATCGAGTGAGCGAGTGAGTGAGCAATGACAGTTCTGTATGTGGAAAGTAAACAAACACCTTGTTGATAAGAGAGATCAGAGGAAAATGGACAGTGCCGAGTTTCCCAAAAGCATCGTAGCACAAAGATCGTTGTTAAATGGTTGAGCAAGCAGCACAATGAACACACTCTCTGTCTCCTAGTTAAGATGCCCTTAGTGTTAAGAGGATTTTGGGAAACCCACCACAGATTGGCTCAAGCTTTTTTTTGTTTTTGCCAGGAAGGACAGAGTAACTCATATAATCACTCTTTACAACCGTGGTGAGCAGAAAAGCACCTCAGCATGCAACAGAAAACAGAAGACCACATTGGGTTCCACTCCTGCAGCCAAGAACAGGAATCTTAGAACCAAGAACAAGTTCCTATTAAAGTGGCCAGTGAGTGTATATATAATTAATGTGTGAGGAAACATTTTGTATTCAAAGTCCAATTTGTAATTGGAAAATGAAGCAAAATAGACGACTCATGGTCTCAGAAATTTTGGACGCCACTGAATTCATGACACTGAATATCTACACTACCGTTCAAAAGTTTGGGGTCACTTTGAAATTTCCTTATTTTTGAAAGAAAAGCACTGTTCTTTTCAATGAAGATCACTTTAAACTAATCAGAAATACACTCTATACATTGCTAATGGCGGCACGGTGGTGTAGTGGTTAGCGCTGTCACCTCACAGCAAGAAGGTCCTGGGTTCGAGCCCTGTGGCCGGCGAGCGCCTTTCTGTGTGGAGTTTGCATGTTCTCCCCGTGTCCGCGTGGGTTTCCTCCAGGTGCTCCGGTTTCCCCCACAGTCCAAAGACATGCAGGTTAGGTTAACTGGTGACTCTAAATTGACCGTAGGTGTGAATGTGAGTGTGAATGGTTGTCTGTGTCTATGTGTCAGCCCTGTGATGACCTGGCGACTTGTCCAGGGTGTACCCTGCCTTTCACCCGTAGTCAGCTGGGATAGGCTCCAGCTTGCCTGTGACCCTGTAGAACAGGATAAAGCGGCTAGAGATAATGAGATGAGATGAGATGAGACAATAGTGGTAAATGACTATTCTAGCTGCAAACGTCTGGTTTTTGGTGCAATATCTCCATAGGTGTATAGAGGCCCACTTCCAGCAACTCTCACTCCAGTGTTCTAATGGTACAATGTGTTTGCTCATTGCCTCAGAAGGCTAATGGATGATTAGAAAACCCTTGTACAATCATGTTAGCACAGCTGAAAACAGTTGAGCTCTTTAGAGAAGCTATAAAACTGACCTTCCTTTGAGCAGATTGAGTTTCTGGAGCATCACATTTGTGGGGTCGATTAAATGCTCAAAATGGCCAGAAAAATGTCTTGACTATATTTTCTATTCATTTTACAACTTATGGTGGTAAATAAAAGTGCGACTTTTCATGGAAAACACAAAATTGTCTGGGTGACCCCAAACTTTTGAATGGTAGTGTATCAATCAATCCTTCCTCGACTGACCCGTGGCACCCGTACCCTACGTCAATCAGGAATGGGCTAATCACCCGTAGACTGCCAGCTTCCATGTTGTTTCCTCACAGTGTAGGGTGAGGTTGGAGTGGCCTCTCCAGAGTGCAGGCCTGGGCAGATGTAGTTGGTACAAGGTATGGGGGTCCTGGGTTGCCCAAATATGTGTCAGGACGTCCCTCTTCGCCTTGCTGGTGGGGTCCAAAGGAGTGCAGCGTATGACATTTGGCACCAGGTTGGCCGCAGGTTTGATTTCAGGGTTTTCCTTCCCCTAGATGGACTGCCTACCAAGGCTAACTGAAACCGGTCTACCTGTGCTATTTGCCCATAGCTGGGGGTCTGGTACATGGGCATCAGGGTGTGTCCACACGCCGGTGGGCCATGCATGCCACATGTCTTCGGGTCAGACCTTCTCCAAGCTCCCTGCAGTTTAGCCTGGGGCCTTGCGGTGCCCAGTTTCCTTCTGTAGCCACTACATACGGCTTGCTGTGGAGAGGCTATGTACTGGCAAGAAAGACTTACGCACTTGGATCTCTTTTCACGCCACTGTAAAGGTGAGGGTTAAGCCTACACACGAGATGCATCGCACAGCCATAAATACATTATAAATGCTATACAAGTTCATTAAACGCATACATACAGCATTTATAATGTATTTATGCTATTCAGCGCAGACAAATAACGTAAATACATGATAAATGCTATACAGTATGTATGCGCTTAATGAACTCGTAACAGTGTATACACTCATACTGCTGCCATTGCTGATCCAGCAGACATTTCCTTTTTTTTTTTTATCAGATCCTAAAGCAGACTCCCAAGTCCTTTCTTCTTCCCTCCTCAGTCTGTATCCCGATTATCCAGGATTGAGTCTCAGTGCTGCGTCTCAAACACACACACCGCATCTGCTCTTACACTCCATCTCACTCCTCGTTCAACATCAGGACCCAAATCCAAATTGGTGCTTTTCAGAGCAGCCAGACACACAAAGCAGCACGCAGGCAATTAACACTTCGGTCTAAATGACTTTCTGTGCAGCTGTGTTGTGTTTAATCGACCCCTGGCTTTGAGATGATCTCAGAAAGAAAAAGGAAAGAAAGAAAAACCACACCCGAGGACAAAACAAAAGAATTAATCTGATGCTAAACACCCGTCCTCTGGTGATGTTAATTACTGTGACTCAGCAGTGTGTCTGGTCTCTTTAGCAGCACAAAGAGACGATGGATTTTTTCCCCCATTCATTCATTTATTTTTTTTTAAAAGGACATAAAAACACACAGAGTCGACATAACAGATCCGAGCATCAATATTGACAGTGTAGTGTGAACACCTCAAAGTGATTTTATACATTCCATTCTTTTCAAATAATAATAAAGAATAAAAAATAGACATAAATTATGAATAAATAACAAAACTAATTAGATGCTAATATAAATGAGAATTACATTCTTAAGACAGCAAGATCACTTTTTTAGAGTCTGAATAACACACACAGAAATGAAGGGATTAAACTGTACGTTTCCTTGTTACATGGTCAGGTCCCTGGAAACCTCATACCAGGTTCATTATTGGATGAATTTCCTTATCAAAGGTAAATGAAGTTTAAAGAACGTGTACGCATCATGGTGCCACCTGAGCAACAAGAAAAAGCTGAGTTTGTGCCTTTATTTCTGACAGTACATCACTGGAAATCCATTTCCAGTTGCCTCAGAAATCTCAGGTACTGTACATGATCTGAGAAACGTGGTTTGGGCGCCACGTCACCCTCCATGCCAGCCTTTGTTTTTCGACTTTCCCTTTCTCCTTTCATCTCTTCTCCTGCGCTTGCGGATACAGACAGACAGTGTGCTGTGTGCCGTTTGCTGTGCGCTCATCTCAAGAGCTCCAGACAGCTTGTCGTCCCTCAGGGGAAAATTAATAAATAAATAAAACGACCCTGTTGTACCTGCACCTGGAATTTACACTTCAAAACCGAGGGGAAATAAAGCAGGGCTGGAGATCTGCGAGATGAAGATGTAGCTGTGTTGCTGCACTGCAATGTTATGACATCTCTTACTACATCTCTCTGATCGCACAACGCGAGCTGGATGTATGATTAAAAAATAAATAAATAAAAAGAAAAAGGGCGGCATGGTGGTGTAGTGGTTAGCGCTGTCGCCTCACAGCAAGAAGGTCCTGGGTTCGAGCCCCGTGGCCGGCGAGGGCCTTTCTGTGTGGAGTTTGCATGTTCTCCCCGTGTCCGCGTGGGTTTCCTCCGGGTGCTCCGGTTTCCCCCACAGTCCAAAGACATGCAGGTTAGGTTAACTGGTGACTCTAAATTGACCGTAGGTGCGAATGTGAATGGTTGTCTGTGTCTATGTGTCAGCCCTGTGATGACCTGGCGACTTGTCCAGGGTGTACCCCGCCTTTCGCCCGTAGTCAGCTGGGATAGGCTCCAGCTTGCCTGCGACCCTGTAGAACAGGATAAAGCGGCTAGAGATAATGAGATGAGATGAAAAAGAAATAGGGCGGCATGGTGGTGTAGTGGTTAGCGCTGTCGCCTCACAGCAAGAAGATCCGGGTTCGAGCCCAGTGGCCGGCGAGGGCCTTTCTGTGCGGAGTTTGCATGTTCTCCCCGTGTCCGCATGGGTTTCCTCCGGGTGCTCCGGTTTCCCCCACAGTCCAAAGACATGCAGGTTAGGTTAACTGGTGACTCTAAATTGAGCGTAGGTGTGAATGTGAGTGTGAATGGTTGTCTGTGTCTATGTGTCAGCCCTGTGATGACCTGGCGACTTGTCCAGGGTGTACCCCGCCTTTCACCCGTAGTCAGCTGGGATAGGCTCCAGCTTGCCTGCGACCCTGTAGAACAGGATAAAGCGGCTAGAGATAATGAGATGAGATGAGACCCAAGAAGCGATGTGCAGGGGCCAAATGCCACTTCCGCACCCTACATCCATTTGATGCGTTGAGCAGACGCTGTTATCCAGAGCAACGTACAACATACTCAGAGCAGCCTGGGAGGCATTTCGGGGTTAGGTGCCTTGCTCAAGAGCAATTCAGTTATTCCTGCTTGTTCAGGGACTCAAACCAACAACCTTTTGATCCCAAAGCTGCTTCTTTAACCATTAAGCCATAACTTCCCCTATATTTACATTTAGCCACACCTATAAAACTCCATAAAAGGCAAAAAGCTCACAAAGAAATGACAAAATGCTGACTAAAAGGTGAAAGAGTCTCCTCAGTGCAGTGTGTGCTAAATCTTCCAATAATGCAGCTCAGCCACTGCAGCACATCGGCTACAACAGACACACGCTGATGTGGGTCTGTCCTCCTTTTGCAGGGTGCCAATATTATTTTGTCTTGATTAAATAGCTCATCTTATCTGTTTTATTTCATGGATTTCTGTCAATTCATGCAGCAAGCAAAACACAGATTTGTGTGCTGCAAACTGGCAGCCATTTTTTTTTTTAAACCCAATCAACAGTAAGAAATCTACTTATTTAATCCTTAATTTGAAATAAAAAAGCCTTCATGGTTAGCGGCGCACATCGGAAACTACTCAGGAAAGAAAGCAACAGTATGAAAAATCTCCATTATGTCCACTCTGAAAAGCTAAAATGTTAACGTAGGTAAGAAATCAAGCTGAAAGCGAACAGTTTGGCGTCATGCAAACTGAACGTCTAAAACTGTCATCTCGGAAGTATTTTTACGTGGTTTCGGTTATTGCGTGACACACCCTGATTGACAAACGTGCACAAAAAGACACTACAGAGCTTGAAAAAAATTGTCACAACAACATAGCATCAGATTAAGGTAGGGGCGTGGCCTAAAGTTAAAGGCTTGCACTCATAAGATAATAAAAAGATGATTTGTGTGAATTCGCCCATTTCGTGCAACTGATGTAGTCAGTGAGGTCTTGAGCCATGTGTGCTGATTTCGATGCGCAGGGGCTGCAATCATTCCTTTAACAATTATTCCATGAAATCGAGTCGTACATGAGCTGATAGCCGACGAGGCACGTAGCACCGAGATTGAGTAGAATAACTGTTTTGTTCGATCCACATTCACTGGGTTTTGCGAAACAGAGCATTTTTACTTTTCGCAAATTCGATAAATAAAAACTTTACACAAAAAGTCCGACAAAATAACTTCCGCTTAGAATGTAAACAAACTGGCGAAATGACAGGAGCGATTTGTGAAAAATGCAATAATAATTCTTGAGAAATTATACTTTCAAATTATACTTTACAAATACTTTCATGGCGGCACGGTGGTGTAGTGGTTAGCACTGTCGCCTCACAGCAAGAAGGTCCTGGGTTCGAGCCCCGGGGCCGGCGAGGGCCTTTCTGTGTGGAGTTTGCATGTTCTCCCCGTGTCCGCGTGGGTTTCCTCCGGGTGCTCCAGTTTCCCCCACAGTCCAAAGACATGCAGGTTAGGTTAACTGGTGACTCTAAATTGAGCGTAGGTGTGAATGTGAGTGTGAATGGTTGTCTGTGTCTATGTGTCAGCCCTGTGATGACCTGGCGACTTGTCCAGGGTGTACCCCGCCTTTCGCCCGTAGTCAGCTGGGATAGGCTCCAGCTTGCCTGTGACCCTGTAGAAGGATAAAGCGGCTAGAGATAATGAGATGAGATGAAATACTTTCATTCCATATTTTCTTGCTGTATTTTTGAGGTTTGGTTTGCGAGCAGTTTTTATTTCGTCCTCGGTTGGTTCAGCAACATGCTCCGCCAGTTTACTTTTCCTCTACTTGCAGTATATTAGCTGATATCCTAGTAGTAAAGCAGCCAATTAGAGCGCGTGAGTCCTCATATCCAGTGAATGTGGAGGGAATTATATTTATTAGCCTCGCAGCTTGAATACGAATCCAAAAGACACGAAGTTCAAAAGCAACATCATGTACATTTAATTTGATCTCATTTTAAAAAACATCTCGTTTTGCTTGTTTGTTGATCTAAAACGTCTAAGGAGTCAAGTGGGACATGTTCGAGCGAGGGAAAAAAAGATGACTAAAGCCTCCAGCACACAGAGAGAGAGAGAGAGAGAGAGAGCTGCTCCTTTACACAACACGTCCTTTTCATTAATCTCCCTTAATGTGCTTTTTGAATTTAATCCAGTACATTAAACCAAGATGACAGACTTGAAATCTTTATGGCCTCAGACTTTAATTCTGAGCATCGGAGAAGCTCAAGCGCAGGCTGACGAGAGAAAGAGAGAAGATAAGAAAGAAAGAAAGAAAGAAAGAAAGAAAGAAAGAAAGAAAGAAAGAAAGAGAATGGCCCCATGGATAATAACCTCCCCCGGGTGGAGTCACTCCCCGTCTTTCTCTCTCTTTCTCCCTCTCGGCAGGGACGGCGTGGATGAAAAGGCCAGCGGAGCCAGACTCTGACTGCGGCTCCATTAAACACATGCTTGGTTCCCGCATATAAATATTGATGCCTTGGTGAAGCTGCAGGCTACGCTCTTCCTTTTCTTCTCTCTCTCTCTTTCTCTCTCTCTCACACACACACACCGCAGGGATGAAATGAAAGACAAGAATGAACAGAGTGGTGGGCCAGCTGTGAATAAAGCTACTGGAGATTTCTGCGTGATGGCCAGAATTGGAGATATATATATATATATATATATATATATATGTGTGTGTGTGTGTGTGTGTGTGTGTGTGTGAGAAGAAGCTTGTGCTGGTTACAGACCATCAGATACAACAACGCTAAGACACTATCTGTATTTGGATTGAAACCTGAAGCAGGCGTGGCTTAAATCGGAAATGTTAGCATGGTGTGAGAGTTCTGGCTCTGACGGTTCTTTATCTTCTGCTACATCATTCCAGTATCAAATAGAGATATGGGCGTGGTTTTTTTTGTTATTTTTTTTTTTTTTTAATCCCATCCACACAGCTTTGTTTGGACCTGCATGTGAAATCTGCGACTTTAGTATGCTCAAAAATTAAAAAAAAAAATTTTTTAAATGCAAACAAACTTGCATACGTCCTATCAATCCAAAACCACAACAAATCTGAGCAAGTGGTTACTAAGGAGGGACGAACGAATGCTGTAAATACAATCACAAGGCTTCATGCTACGGTTAAGGACCACGGTCTGTCTTTCTTCTGCAAGCTTCATATTTAACCCTCTTACTCACGTCACATGGAAACCCCCCCCCCCCCCCCACACACACACACAGGATCCCAGTCCTAATTCACACCAAGTCTTAAAAAAAAAACATGGAGTGCTCCTCCTATTTATACAAAAACATCATCTGTTCAGTCTACATAATCACAATCACGTTCAATTACACGCCTGTAACACAAACACTTCAATAAATAACTTCAATGCAATAAAACATCTCGAATGAAACAGTCGTGCGATTAGATTAGTGCTCAGCACATTACCTCGATAAATTAAGAAGAATTAAAAAAAATATACAGTGCATACACATTTTTTAAAAATGACACAATTACCGTCATGAAATGTTGCTAAAATGTATGCATGGGTGTGAAGTGTATACTTGGGCTAGCTTTGTGACACACAACAATACAATTATTACCCAGTGATGATCATCTCTGAGTTCAAAAAAAAAAAAGGGGGGGGGTGGAGCTTAATTTGTCTTTTCAAATCATATTTGTTCATGTGGCTATTGACAGGAGGACACTATCGCTAGACAACGGAGAAGTACGTAAATACGGACACGGAACCGAAGCTAGCTAGAAGACTGTGATGTAGCTAGCATATACGCTCGGAGTTCATCCTCAGATACATTCGTAAATTACTGAGTAAAAATGCCGTACGACTAAAATGACACTGTTTAACTGTTTAGCATTAACTGCCAAACAAATCTCCAAGTGTTCCTACTATTAAAAACTCTTAACACTCCAGATTTGCAAATACCACAAACAGAAGTGACGTGTATTTATTTTTACTTGCAGGTTTTTACTGCGTAGCATAAAATACTGATTTTGCCTTCGTGATATAATATTCAGGCACTGTTAGCTAAACTAAGCCAGCTCTCGAAACGCTAATCAGCCGAGTCGTTTAGTAGCTTATTTATCATGTGAACAAGGCCGCTAGCACGCTAAACAGGAACAGAGCATTACATTTTATAAAAACGACAGCTAAATATTTACAAACGAGTCCACTAGCTGATGTGAGGTCGATTATTGTGCTGATATCATCAGGTTTATGACTGGCTGATGAACTTAAGCTCCACCCTTCTCGCCCTAGAGATCTGACATGCCAAACGTTAGCTGCAAATAAACTTCTATGGAAACGGAAGCCAAATATTTACAAAGAGAAAGTAAAACACAACACTAGAGACACACACACACACCACACACTCTTCCCTGTCTAGTTAAAACAGCAGAAGAGTGAACAGGACTCGGGGGGTTCTGGGCTCTGGAACTTTCCCGAGGTGGGCGTGTCCATGCACTGAGCGATGAACATGTGCAGGTCTGACACATGAGGAGCTTCCTGGGCTTGTTGCTATGGAAACACATACACACAACACAATGCATGCTTTTAATAAACTGGACATGTGATCCCTTACTCACTTGCTGCCTCAATCACTCACTCATTCAATGCCTTAATCACTCCCTCAGGGGTGATAGCGTTCCGGCGCCGCGCCGGATTTCCGGCGTACCGTGGCTGGGGAAAAAAAAAAAAATCTAGTTCGCCCATTGTCCTGTGTCATTCTGAGATGCGCAGATAGACAGTAAAGGGAATTCGGAATTCCCTTTACTGTCTATCTGCGCATCTCAGAATGAGACAGGACAATGGGCGAACTAGAATTTTTTTTTTTTCCCCCAGCCACGGTACGCCGGAAATCCGGCGCGGCGCCGGAACGCTATCACCCCTGCTCCCTGCCTCAATCAGCCCCTCACTGCCTCATTGTCTGCCTGCCTCACTCACTCACTGCCTCGTGCCCACCCGCCCTCCCTCCTTCACTGCCTCACTCCCTCTCTCACTCATTTATTGTCTACTTCACTAGATCACTCACTGCCTCATTCATTCACTGCCTCACTCCCTCATTTGTCTGCCTGCCTCACTCACTCACTACCTCATGCCTGCCCCCTCTCATTGCCTCACTCACTCATTCCCTGCCTCATTGTCTGCCCTCACTGCCTGCCTGCCTCACACCCACCCTCCCTCACAACCTAATTCATTCAGGACCTCACTCACAGCTTGCCTCAATAACTGCCCTTTTTTACTCCTGCACTGCCTGCCTCATTTGCTGCCTCACTCTCTCACTACCTGTCTCACTCATTACCCCAATCCCTCATTCATTGCCCCAGTCCTTGCCTCACTCCCTCACAGCCCAATTCATTCAGTGCCTCACTCACAACTTGCCTCAATCACTGCCCATTTTACTCCCCCACTATCTGCCTCATTCATTCATTGCCTCACTCTCGCACTACCTGCCTCACTCCCTCAATGTCTTATTCACTGCCTGCCTCACTTCTTTCCTTCCTCACTCACTCCTTTTACAACATGTAATTCTTTTTTACAGAATAAAGACATAAATGCAGTTGTATGAAATGATAATATTATTGTGAATTATAATATTAGTTCTGACATTTAAAAGACATTTCTCTCTCTGCCCCGATCCCCCTCTCCCTCTGTCCTCTGACTCACGGTGATGGTGTCGTAGGCGCCGGTGATGAGAGCGATGAACAGCGACAGCACCATGTAGATGAAAAGTGAGATGAAAGTGTAGAGGTAGAGCTGACTGAAGAGCCACACCAACGTGCTGCTGCGCTCCACCTCCGAGAACGTCGCAAACATGTCGTCTCCGTTTATCAGCGAGAACAGACACTCTGACACCGTGGACAGGGAACGGAACTGACACACACACACACACAAAGTGGAAAGGAGTGTGAAATCAGTGACACCACACACCAGACTCATACACAACACACTGTGTTATAAATCACTCAGAAACAGATCTTTCACATGCGTGTGTATGTGGTTGTGTGTATGCAAGTGTGATACTTTATCACAGCATAACACACACAAACGTCTCTGTTAACATGGTACAGAGTGTAGGTGTGTGCGCGCGCGCGCGTGTTCTTTTAGCATAGTACAGGGAGTGTGTTACTTCAGTGTATGTGTGTTACATTAAGCCTAGGTCACAACCGGACGTACGATTTTTTGGCCATGCGATTTTTGGCGTTTCCCAAATCGCTGCGTTTTTTTTGTTCATGGAGAAAGATGCACGTTGGCCGTAAGTTTGTCTTGTAACCTGAAAAAAACGTAAGCGCCCGTAGAGTTTGTTTGACATGACAAAGAACCTCTGCGGCCGGTCTGCGGCCAGTCTACGGCTCAAAAATCAGCACGTCACAAGCGCGCCCTCCGTGCATTTCACGCGCGCCCTCCGTGCGTTTCTTGCATGTAGACCGGCCGTAGGAGCACGTACGGCCGGTTGTGACCGAGGCTATATGTGTACATACTTTTGTTACTTTAGCAATGGTATCGTGTGTGTGTGTATTACTTTAGTGTTCTATGCATTTGTGTATTTGCATAATTTTAACATGGTATATAGTGTGTGTGTTACTTTAGTGTTGTATAAAGTGTACACATGTTAGTGTGCAAGTGTGTGTGTCTCATCTCATCTCATTATCTCTAGCCGCTTTATCCTGTTCTACAGGGTCGCAGGCAAGCTGGAGCCTATCCCAGCTGACTACGGGCGAAAGGCGGGGTACACCCTGGACAAGTCGCCAGGTCATCACAGGGCTGACACATAGACACAGACAACCATTCACACTCACATTCACACCTACGGTCAATTTAGAGTCACCAGTTAACCTAACCTGCATGTCTTTGGACTGTGGGGGAAACCGGAGCACCCGGGGGAAACCCACACGGACACGGGGAGAACATGCAAACTCCGTACAGAAAGGCCCTCGCTGGCCCCGGGGCTCGAACCCGGACCTTCTTGCTGTGAGGCGACAGCGCTAACCACTACACCACCGTGCCACCCAAGTGTGTGTGTGTTAAGGCCAATTTATGCTGACAACCCAGTCCTCACAGACGGCGTCGCAGATAGCGTCTGCGTAGCCCCCCCCACCTTCGCAAACGCTCTGCGCGCACCTCCCAAAAATTGTGACCACCGCAGAAGCCTCGCAGACAGCGTTGCAGACAAGAGGACTCTGATTGGTCCACTCTACATCCGTTGTACACACACTTCCGCTTCCCTACTTTCCCGGTTTGGTTTGTTTTCACGACTGCCATTTTTAAAAACACGAGTGAAGATGGAGCAGCACGAAGAGCGGTTGATCGAGGAAGTGAGGAAGTACGGACATCTATACGACTCCAGTTCTAGTCATTATAAGTAACCGGAGGATAAACACTCCACTAACCACACCCACCAACTACTCCTAGTGATTTCGCGACTTCGCGCCCCCTTGCGTTGTGGCGGTGAATAACATCGCGCACGCCTATTACTCCCCGCTCAACGATAAATTACAACTGTCTGCAAAAAGCTATCTGCGAAAGCCTTGTCGCAAGAGCATGCAGAGGCCCTTACTTTAGTGTTCTGTGTGTGTATGCATGTGTATTTGTGTTACTTTAACATGATATAATGTGTGTGCTACTTTAGTGCTGTTTAGTGTGTGTGTGTGTGTGTTTATTTTTACTTTAGAGTGGTTCTGTGTTTGCGTGCGTGTTATTTTAGTTTGGTATACTGTGTATGAGTGTGTGTATTTGTGCTACTTTAACATGATATTACATGTGTTACTTTAGTGTTGCATAGAGTGTGCGCGTATGTTTTATTACTTTATAGTGGTAGTGTTCATGTGCGTACTGTGCGTGTGTTAGTGCGGTATATTGTGTGTTACTTTAGCGTGGTAGGGTCCCAGGACGATCCAGCCGCAGAAGCAGTAGCCCATATAGATGACAGCAGCGCAGCAGCAGAAGCGGATGACATTTGGGAATGCAGCTCTCAGGGTCACGATCAGGATCTGCGCTCGCACACACACACACACACACACACACAGTACAGTAGACAGTGGTGTAGCGCTGGTTGTGTGTTAATTCCCAAGACTACCTGTTCCTGTTTCACCTGTACGTTTCTGAAACTTACGTTGTATTTCTGGAAGAAGCTGAGGTAGCGGATCACTCCCACCCACACCAGCAGCGTGGACGTGCCCATCAGGATCCCACACACATCATAGGACGCCAGATTCTACAGTACCACACATGCACACACAATTACTCTGTGTCTGGCTAATGTGAAATTCCTAACAAGACACTGCAACCTAATCATTTTTAAACAAACGAACAAATAAAAACAAATGTTGATTAACTGCAGTTCCAGTTTTGAACACTGGGTGTCACTGTTACTGACAATCTAATAATGGCTCAGCTCCCCAACTCCTCTTGCTCAAAATGCGCGTAAGGAAACTGTGCGCGCGTGTGTACGTACCTTGGTCTCAATGCCGATCTTGATGAAGGAGGCGATGATGGTGAGAACGTCGCTGATGATGATGAGTAAATACCAGCCGTTAATGAACTCCATTCGGTCTCCCCAACACACACCCCGGTTCAGAGACTGCCTGAAGAAGCGCACAAACTCCTACACACACACACACAAGCAGATCATAAAGCACATTTTTACACTGCATCCATCTATTCGTTGTCATTCTATTAACTTCTTCCTCCACTTCCCATCCCATTACTCCATCCAAAAATCCATTTCTCTCCTCAGTACTCAGCCCATCCATCTCCAATAATCCACAACACCATCCCTGCCACCCCGCCCCTTACTCATCCTTCTCTTCATCCACCATTTCCTCTCTCCATCCATCCCTTCACTTATCTCTCTATAGTACAGTGGATATAAAAGTGTACACACCCCGTCAAAATGATAGGTTTTTCTGATGTAAAAAAAAAAATGAGACCACGATAAAATAATTTCAAAACTTTTCCCACCTTTAATGTGACCTGTAACCTGTACAATTCAATTAAAAAACAAACAAATCTGTTTGGGGGAAAAAAAAAAAACATACAATAAGCTGGTTGCATAAGTGTGCACACCCTTAAACTAATACTTTCTTGAAGCAACTTTTGATTTAATTACAGCATTCAGTCTTTTTGGGTTCACACCTACCATCAATTAAAAATGACTCTGATTAACCCCAAATGAAGTTCAGACATTTACTCAGTTGCATCCTCCAGCAAAAGCCAGGGTTCACAGAGAGCTTACAAAGCATCAAAGGGATCTCATTGTTGAAAGGGATCAGTCAGGAGAAGGGTACAAAAACATTTTCACAGCATTAGATATACCATGGAGCACAGTGAAGACCGTCATCAAGAAGTGGAGGAAATATGGGACGACAGTGACATTACCGAGAACTGGACGTCCCTCCAAAATTGATGAACAGACGAGACGAAAACTGGTCAGGGAGGCTGCCGAGAGGCCTACAGCAACACTGAAGGAGCTGCAGGAAGTTATGGAAAGTACTGGTTGCGTAGGGCGGCACGGTGGTGTAGTGGTTAGCGCTGTCGCCTCACAGCAAGAAGGTCCGGGTTCGAGCCCCGGGGCCGGCGAGGGCCTTTCTGTGTGGAGTTTGCATGTTCTCCCCGTGTCCGTGTGGGTTTCCTCCGGGTGCTCCGGTTTCCCCCACAGTCCAAAGACATGCAGGTTAGGTTAACTGGTGACTCTAAATTGACCGTAGGTGTGAATGTGAGTGTGAATGGTTGTCTGTGTCTATGCGTCAGCCCTGTGATGACCTGGCGACTTGTCCAGGGTGTACCCCGCCTTTTGCCCGCAGTCAGCTGGGATAGGCTCCAGCTTGCCTGCGACCCTGTAGAAGGATAAAGCGGCTAGAGATAATGAGATGAGACTGGTTGTGTACTACATGTATAGTTTAAGGGTGTGCATACTTACACAACCAGCTTATTGTACTTTTTTTTTTACCCCCCAACAGATTTGTTTGTTTTTCAATTGAATTGTACAGGTTATAGGTCACATTAAAGGTGGGAAAAGTTTTGAAATTATTTATTGTTGTCTCATTTTTTTACATCAGAAAAACCGATCATTTTAACGGGGCGTGTAGACTTTTTATATCCACTGTAGGTCGATAAATCTCATCATCCCGCCATCCATTTCTGCCCGTCTCTCCTTCACTACACCTTTCCCTCCATCCATTCTTCCCCCCTCCATACATTTTGCAGGATGATTCCTCGGAGTATGGATCGTCCACACAGCGCCAGTGAGAGGCCACACACCACTGCCACCAACATGTCAAACGCCACCCGCATGTAGTTCTCCTCTAACAGACGGACAGACAGACAGACAGAAAGACAGAGAGAGAGAGAGGAGTCTTACACTGAGACTCAGATTTACTAACATATGTTCTGACAGGTTCAGATCTCAAAGAGTTTCCAAGAAAAGTGTTAAAAATAATGTAATCAGAACAAGATGGCTAAAAAACAAACAAACAAACCCAGAAATACGAAATGTGACACTACAAGCAGCGATTAAGGGGGCCAAGCACTTTTTCCTTAGCAATGGAGGAAGACTGGAAGTCACCGACACCACTGGCATAAAAATCTTAGAAATAACATTTGTTTGGACTGTTCATGATGCTCTGATCCAAATTTCATGATGCCCGGAAAAATTTTTGTTAAAGTAAAAAGAAAAGAAAAAAAATTGCCTTTCATTATCTCTCTCTCTCTCTCCTTTCAAAATGGCCGACTTCCTGTTTGGCAAATCACAAATTCATTCCATCCAGAACGTGCGCAGGGTTTTTTTTTTTTTTACCAAACCTACACGTGTTTTTACAAGGCAAGAGTGTGTTGGTGTGTAATCTTACTGTGTCCAGACACACTGGGATCCTTGCACACTCTGATGACGGCCTGGTTATACAGACTGAGCTTCATTTTCCCACTGTGGGCTCTGTTATCAAAGAGGATCTGAGAGAAAACACACACACACACACACACGTTTGACAGGCATCCAGATGTGCAGGTGAACCAGTGATGGAAAACCCCCGACATATTTTATTTGGATCATTTACAGTTAAAAGAAACTGACACTTTCATCACTAGAATGTTAAATGTTCAGAGGTTTCACACTTTTAGCTGGAATATAGCTTGTCTCAGATGACTCAAAATGACTGGGCTGACGCAGTGATATTAAACAAATGTACTATAAGAGATGAGACATTAAAGCATTATATATGATAATAGATATGAAATAGTGATTAATAAATATTTAGTATAAATACAGAGATGATTATAGAAAATCGTGAGCGCTGATTGGTCGACAGATTTAGACTATTTCTTGAGAATCACCTCGAGCGACTCGACAAAATGGCGGCCGATCGCTTCGTCACAGTAAGTGAGGAAAAATTACACTACCATTCAAAAGTTTGGGGTCACCCAGACATATTTGTGTTTTCCATGAAAAGTCACACTTTTATTTCCCACCATAAGTTGTAAAATGAATAGAAAATATAGTCAAGACATTTTTCTGGCCATTTTGAGCATTTAATCGACCCCACAAATGTGATGCTCCAGAAACTCAATCTGCTCAAAGGAAGGTCAGTTTTATAGCTTCTCTAAAGAGCTCAACTGTTTTCAGCTGTGCTAACATGATTGTACAAGGGTTTTCTAATCCTCCATTAGCCTTCTGAGGCAATGAGCAAACACATTGTACCATTAGAACACTGGAGTGAGAGTTGCTGGAAATGGGCCTCTATACACCTATGCAGATATTGCACCAAAAACCAGACATTTGCAGCTAGAATAGTCATTTACCACATTAGCAATGTATAGAGTGGATTTCTGATTAGTTTAAAGTGATCTTCATTGAAAAGAACAGTGCTTTCCTTTCAAAAATAAGGACATTTCAAAGTGACCCCAAACTTTTGAACGGTAGTGTACAAATGATGAAAGAAAATGCTGTTCCTAAAAGCACCAAAGATGCTCTGAAGTTTGGTCTAAAACTATTCAAAGGGAAGGTGGAAGTGTGATTTATTTTATCGATTTCAAAACAAAAGGATTTTATGTGACTCAGTGTAGATAAGTGACAAGTCTGTGCCACAAAGTTATTATATTTACATACTGCTTTTGAAGTTTGAAATCATTTTTTTTAAATAATTACCTGTGTATTTATACTAAAACAATTATCCACCTCAGGCTCAGTGAATATTGACTTCAACTTCATCTCAGTTATTATTCACGGATATTCACTTCACCTTTGGCGAATAATGGTTGATTCAAACAACAGAAATTGTGCGTCAATTATTATTTTATGCCAAGGTTTTTACTTTTATTATTTCTTCACTTCCTCTTAAATTCAAATGATTTCACTTCATCCAGCTCCACACAGAGCATGATCGAGATGACATTTCATTTGCATGACTAACTAGCTTTATGCGCCCAGCCTCATTTATTAATCTTTCCATAAATGTTCCACTCGGTTACTTCGCTTTTGTACTCCAATAAGTCCAAGTCATATGAATTATCAAACACATTCACAGCATTTCCATTACACTACATTACAGGCATTTAGCAGACACTCTTATCCAGAGTGATATACAGCATACCCAGAGCAGCCTGGGGAGCAGTTGGGGGTTAGGTGCCTTGCGCAAGGGCACTTCAGCCATTCCTGCTGGTCCAGGGCCTCAAACTGGCAACCTTTTGATCCCAAAGCTGCTTCTCTAAACCATAAAGCCATGGCTTCCCCCTATATTTACATTTAGCCACGCCTCTAAAATTCCATAAAAGGCAAAAAGCTCACAGAGAAATGATAAAATGGAGACTAAAAGCTGAAAGAGAGTCTCCTCAGTGCAGTGTGTGCTAAATCTTCCAATAATGCAGCTCGGCCACTGCAGCGCATCAGCTACAACAGACACATGCCAGTGCTTCCTCCTTTACCGTGGTGCCAATATTTTTGTCCTGATTAAACAGCTAGTCTTATCTGTTTTCATTTACAGGTTTCTGTCAAGTCATTAATCTGAAATGACTGGGTTTCACACAATTATCGTTAAATCAGTGTGTGGGTTGGAAGTAAATAATGGCCCTTTTCCACTACCCTTTTTCAGCTCACTTCAGCCCGACACAGCTCGCGTTTCGACTACCTTAGAGCGGCGCGACTCAGCTCGCTTCAGCCCTGCTCAGCTCCCAAAACTCGCACGGTTTTGGAGTGGGGCTGAAGCGAGCCAAACCGAGCCGAGTGGGGCTAGGGGCGTGAGGAGACACTCCCCTGTGCACTGATTGGTGAGGAGGAGTGTCCTCACATGCCCACACACGCCCCGCAAGCACGCTGGGATCTGTAAACACCGTAAACCCGGAAGAAGAAGAAATACGAATTACGAGAATTTCTGAAGCCTTATGTGCCTCGCCTCATCTATACGCTCTTGCCAGTATCTGTTGGCGTTGTCGGTGACAACAAGCCACAGCACCAAGACCAGCAACACTAACGACTCCATGTCCTCCATGTTTATTGTTTACTATCCGGGTCATGAGACTACCGCTTAAAAGGTCACTGATGTCACTGTTTGCGCTGCTTAACAACATCACGTGACGTCCACCCACTTTCGCTAACTCCACCCAATGTGTCCACCCACTTCCAGCCAGCATGGTTCAGCACGGTTGTAGTCGAAATGCAACTCCAACAGCCCCGCTCAGCTCGACTCAGCCCAACTCAGCACGGCACGGCTCAGCCCAACTCAGCCGCGTTGGTAGTGGAAAAGCGGCATATGTGAACTGAACTTGACCGTGTAATCCGTATAGAAACTCACTCATTTATCAAGGTTCACATTAACATTAATGAGTTGAGATATAAGTAAATTTAGAGAGAAACGTCAGATGGGAACATTTTTTTCACCCCCTCAAGAAAACTCACTTTCATGAACACTACATTTCATGAACAAACTCCTGAGAAAACTCCTGATTGTTCGTGTCCAGATTAAAAGTAAACTGCCTTTCAGGTTTTTCAAGTGTAGGTCATACAAAGAACAACAAACATAGTAGCATTTTTTTGTCAACAATTATCTTTTTTTTATAAGATTTATTTATAAGATTATCAAAAGTCTTATAAATTTTTGCCAGCATTTCTCAGGAGAATAGCATTAATTTTACAGCATGGATAGCGATAACGACAGTCTTCACAGCGAAAGCGAGTTTTACTACCCCGAGGAAGAAGAAATAAAAGAAAACATTTCAGGAGAAAGCTAAAAACCTCTAACTGTTGCTAATGCCGAGCAAAAACATGGCTGAATCCTGAATGACTCAATTTTGTATAAATAGGGGACTACATAGGCAGCAAAATGTAGTTTTTTCCTGCCATGGAAGTGCACTTGTATACTGAGGAGGAAACCATTTGCATTACAGCCGTGAATGAGGATTCAAAATGGCGGCTCGCCTCAAGTTTCCCTTTCGGGCGCTCTCGTTTTCTGTTAGAATTTGGTAAAGAAAAAAATAAATATATTATTTACCAGTTTAAGGTCGGTCCGTATGGTGAAATATCGTGACCTCGGCCTTGAATACTGACCTTGACCCAGAGGGCCTCGCTCAGTACTTTCAAGACCTCGGTCACGGTATTTCAAGATACGGACCTCCCAGCTGATAAATAACACATATACACACACACACACATATGTATGTGTGTGTGTGTATATATTTCACAATGACCACATTTCAGATGGAACTGTTACCAATTTTATGAAATCGAAAGGCCGTCTCACTTTAATAAATGAGAACCCTTAGTTAGAATTAGATATCTTAAATTTCCAGTATCTCAATTCACTTTAATTTATGCTTAACAATGTTAGTAACAGGCGGCACGGTGGTGTAATGGTTAGCGCTGTCGCCTCACAGCAAGAAGGTCCGGGTTCGAGCCCCATGGCCGGCGAGGGCCTTTCTGTGCGGAGTTTGCATGTTCTCCCCGTGTCCGCGTGGGTTTCCTCCGGGTGCTCCGGTTTCCCCCACAGTCCAAAGACATGCAGGTTAGGTTAACTGGTGACTCTAAATTGAGCGTAGGTGTGAATGTGAGTGTGAATGGTTGTCTGTGTCTATGTGTCAGCCCTGTGATGACCTAGTGACTTGTCCAGGGTGTACCCCGCCTTTCACCCGTAGCCAGCTGGGATAGGCTCCAGCTTGCCTGCGACCCTGTAGAACAGGATAAAGCGGCTAGAGATAATGAGATGAGATGTTAGTAACAGTAGAACCCTCCAGAAACAGCTCCCTCAGAGCTCAAGTTTAGGGGAGATGTTTGTGGAGTCAGGGCTTACAGTGATGGAGAAGGTGTAGCAGTCGGGAAGCTCATTGTTGATGATCGTCTGGATGTTTATAGCCTTGAGTTTGAATTTGATGGTCACGTTGATCAGCCTACAGGAAGAGGAAAGGACGGAGAGAGAGGATGACGACCTGTATTCATGCTTATATAAATCCAAAGAATTACTACAATCCCGATGCCAAAAAAGTTGGGACAAAGTACAAATTGTAAATAAAAACGGAATGCAATGATGTAAAAGTTTCAAAATTCCATATTTTATTCAGAATAGAACATAGATGGCATATCAAATGTTTAAACTGAGAAAATATATCATTTAAAGAGAAACATTTGGTGATTTTAAATTTCATGACAACACCACATCTCAAAAAAGTTGGGACAAGGCCATGTTTCCCACTGTGAGACATCCCCTTTTCTCTTTACAACAGTCTGTAAACGTCTGGGGACTGAGGAGACAAGTTGCTCAAGTTTAGGGATAGGAATGTTAACCCATTCTTGTCTAATGTAGGATTCTAGTTGCTCAACAGTCTTAGGTCTTTTTTGTCGTGTCTTCCGTTTTATGATGCACCAAATGTTTTCTATGGGTGAAAGATCTGGACTGCAGGCTGGCCAGTTCAGTACCCGGACCCTTCTTCTATGCAGCCATGATGCTGTAATTGATGCAGTATGTGGTTTGGCATTGTCATGTTGGAAAATGCAAGGTCTTCCCTGAAAGAGACGTCGTCTGGATGGGAGCATATGTTGCTCTAGAACCTGGATATACCTTTCACCATTGATGGTGTCTTTCCAGATGTGTAAGCTGCCCATGCCACACGCACTAATGCGACCCCATACCATCAGAGATGCAGGCTTCTGAACTGAGCGCTGATAACAACTCGGGTCGTCCTTCTCCTCTTTAGTCCGAATGACACGGCGTCCCTGATTTCCATAAAGAACTTCAAATTTTGATTCGTCTGACCACAGAACAGTTTTCCACTTTGCCACAGTCCATTTTAAATGAGCCTTGGCCCAGAGAAGACGTCTGCCCTTCTGGATCATGTTTAGATACGGCTTCTTCTTTGAACTATAGAGTTTTAGCTGGCAACGGCGGATGGCACGGTGAATTGTGTTCACAGATAATGTTCTCTGGAAATATTCCTGAGCCCATTTTGTGATTTCCAATACAGAAGCATGCCTGTATGTGATGCAGTGCTGTCTAAGGGCCCGAAGATCACGGGCACCCAGTATGGTTTTCCGGCCTTGACCCTTACACACAGAGATTCTTCCAGATTCTCTGAATCTTTTGATGATATTATGCACTGTAGATGATGATATGTTCAAACTCTTTGCAATTTTACACTGTCGAACTCCTTTCTGATATTGCTCCACTATTTGTCGGCGCAGAATTAGGGGGATTGGTGATCCTCTTCCCATCTTTGCTTCTGAGAGCCGCTGCCACTCCAAGATGCTCTTTTTATACCCAGTCATGTTAATAACCTATTGCCAATTGACCTAATGAGTTGCAATCTGGTCCTCCAGCTGTTCCTTTTTTGTACCTTTAACTTTTCCAGCCTCTTATTGACCCTGTCCCAACTTTTTTGAGATGTGTTGCTGTCATGAAATTTCAAATGAGCCAATATTTGGCATGAAATTTCAAAATGTCTCACTTTCGACATTTGATATGTTGTCTATGTTCTATTGTGAATACAATATCAGTTCTTGAGATTTGTAAATTATTGCATTCCGTTTTTATTTACAATTTGTACTTTGTCCCAACTTTTTTGGAATCGGGGTTGTAATATTCAATCACAACACTGTATAATACTTGATTCTGATTCATTAATTTTAATTATAAAAACAGCAGCTTCGACAGTCATACAGGTTTATATTAATGCACTCGTTCTAATCTCTTTTTATTGATGGAACGCAGCTGCTGTAACACAAGTGAGAACAAGAACTAACCTGTTTCACAGTCATTCCATAACATTAACTGTAACTATAAATGGATAAAAAGTACAATGTCGTGAAATTTCTTTGTCATGAAATTGTAACTGTTGGCAAATTACCTTGATGTAAGGGGAAAGAACATGCTTCAGGATGTGCTGCTATGAGAAAATAATCAACTTTAAAGGTGGTAACAGTAACTCCTCTTCATCACACCACCCCGTCGTTGATTATTTTCCTCTAACAGCACAAGACACGGTGTTCTAAGCTTTCTTTAGTTAAATCATGCACAAATCATCTGAAAGGACTGTATTGATTCCTACTTGTGGAATTTTAGAGTGAAGTCCTTGTAGTGTTCAGGGAGAGGAGCTGAAGGGTCTGTGGGAGGATCGACACCTATACAGTCTGGAAGAAATGGGGGGGGGGACTGAATGACAGAACTGCAAACCTCCTGCATGTATGCCACAAAACAGATCATGAGCATTTTGTTCTACAGTATTCAGTTTAAAATTTTCAATTCTATTAACAGGTGATTAACTAGAAAGGCGCTTGGAAAGCTCAAGGACGATAATCGACTCTTCTATGATGTGCAAATCTGCAACTGCAACCACTTTACATGTCTGGATATATTTCCAAAATGATTAGAATCATGTTCCTACATGTGTACGTGTGTATCCCAGAGAGTTACTGGTCCCTGTGAATCTGGGTTGTGATATAAAAGTAATCGTATTTCTACATTGGCTGTGTTTTTCCGCACACTATTGAGCTTTACTGCCATCTATTGGATTGTAAGATGTACAGCAAATGCCGTCTCACAGCACGACTGAAAGTGAAAATTAATTCCTGGATCCGCCCTGTGACTCGGATCCGCTCCAAATTTGGTTTTCCGTTTCTGGTTGAGAGTACGCTGTGCGTGTTTTGGCTGCTGCTTCTTATTATTCTGAGCTTTTTATTTTTCTCTTCCCCCCCCACCTTGTTTTTCTTTCAAAAGTGTTTGTATGGTTTGATGTTTGTTTTGTTTGAATGTTTTGTCCACTGGTTGTGGTGTAGCTCCAGACCCAGTTTTGGGCGTCGGTATCCTCAGGCCTTGGTCCACCATAGGTGATGCGTGTTCTGCTCACTATGGACTGCAGTGAGCTCGGTGCTCCCTTTAACATCATGGTTGTCCAGCGCTCTGTGCAGCAGTGCCTCTGTACTCGCTTTGTGGATCCATGGTACAGTGTTCTGAGTGATGTTACCCAGTGGCATTGTGGTGGCTGTACAGGTGGTTTGGAACATATCCTCGTGTGCCTTCTGGTTGGATATTGGGCAGCTACGCCACTGGAGTTACCGTACATCCTGACCCTCTTTTGGTGGCCTTTTTTTTTCTTTTTTCATAATTGTAAAGTGACCTTGGGTATGAGAAAGGTGCTATACAAGTTCAACTTATTATTATTAGCTCATCCGGCCGACAGGCGATGAGTTTATGCCATCATGTGTTGTCGATCATCGTCGTTCACATTCCATGAAAATGGCTTCTTCTCTCACAGTTCTTCACCGATTTTTATTCTTTTTGGCAGGAAGGTAGGTCTGCCTGGGGTGCATATAGCTTCTAGTCAAATTTGCATAACTGCAATTAATAATGAAGATATGGAGTAATTAATCAATCCCTAATGAGCAGTTTTCACACAAATCGCTTCTTCTCCCTCAAGTCTCCACCGATTTTGATTCTTTCTGGCATGAAGTTAGGGGTACCTAGAACTCATACCCAGATTTGCTTCATTACAATTATTAACAAGAGTGCTCTGAGAGCACAATATCCCCCGCTGGCAACTACACCATAACTCTGGTAAAATGCGGCTGAATTAAATTAAATTGCAATATATATATTAGCTACATATAACAAAGAATCCTGTAAAGTTTCATGAAATTCCTCCAAAAATTGTGAGAGGAGTTCATTTCAGAAGGTGAGTACCCTTCCCAGGATGGACAGATGGATGGACATCGCCACGACATAATCCCCCATTGGGCCTTTTGGCGAGCGGGGGATAAAAATTGTGAGGGAAGTTGATTTCAGAAAGCAAGCACACCTTGATGAAATTGCCAAAGTACAAGTTTGTTAATAATCAAGGGCAGGACTCTGGGAAAATTTGCTCAAATTAAATGAAATTTCAATCTTCGTATAACTGTCATATAACAAAGCCTTCTGCCAGGTTCAGGGCTTTGAACCGGTTCAAGGAACGAAAACGAAAACCGGGAACTTTTTCTATTTCACATGGAACAGAAACGAAACCAGAAACTTTATTATTTTTTATGTTCCGGAACAGAAACGCTTATTAAAAATAATGGTAACCGGTTAATACCGGTTTTTATTTCGTTCCTCAAAGTTTCTGTAGCCTACAAATAGTCATTCTTCTCCTGCGCAAGTTTCTATGACCCGCTGGGGTTCACTTCCTGTGTGACGTTCACTGATTGAATAGAGAGAGCGGGAAGGTGGACTGCTAGTGAGTAAGTGCATTACTGAGTGTCTGAGCAAAGAAGAGCCTGAACGATGCAACCTCCCTATTGGCTGTTTAATGGCTGTTTGTAAAAATGTATCAGTTGTTGCCCTTCCCACGGGAATCATCGCGGGCTCGAGAGCTGAGACCTGACGAGTTAGTTCGTTGGTAGCAGAACAAAATGTCTGGACACAAATCGGGTTTTCAGAAAAGGAAAGAAAATAAACGCAGGGTCGAAAATACAAAAAAGGAGGCAGAAAATGCAAAACGAGTTTTAAGGTAGGACAAATGGTTACTTTTCTGAGGCAGCCCGCCGTGGCTGCCTGCAGGCTTATTTATTATAGCCCATTTAGTTAAAATAGTTTATATAAAATGTTTATAGTTATAGTTATGTGATGGTTGTCCTGATTTAGACTGGTGTTTTTTTTTTTTTTTTTTTGGGGGGGGGGGGGGGGGGGGGGGGGGGGGTTGCGCGATGTTGCACCCGGGTCCAGATTAGGGCAGAACCGGCCCTGGCTACATTTCAGCTGTAGTTTGTTATGAATGTATGTACTTGCATAGATGTGTACTTCCAATATGGCGCCTAACAAAATATCGCGGCGCGGTGACGTCATGCGGTAGCATAGGGCCTGACTAGCCTTTGGTAACACACTAAACGAATTATCTTTCATTTTTGGCACTTTTTCTGTTTGTGTAGATGGGAAGACATACTGAGAATCCAAATCGCCAACATTTGAAATAATAATTGTTTTGAATTATTTCTTGTCTTATTTAATGAAGGTTGTAATAGAATTAGCCTACATTTGGCTTAAGCTGGATGAGACAGAGACATAATTTTATAGCCATTTGTTAAACAGCTGACAGGGAACGTAATTAACCGTTCCGGGAACGAAATTTTTTTGTCCTAACCGGTTCGGGAACGTCTATTTAATGGTGGAACCCAAAACCGGAAACGTTAAAATTCCGTTTCTGTTCGGAACGAACCAATAGGAAAAAAATTCCAGTTCAAAGCCCTGGCCAGGTTTAGTGAAATTCCTCCATAAATTATGAGAGGAGTTGATTTCACTAAAACGTACACCCTCACAAAATTGTCAAAGTACAAATTATTTAATCAAGGGTCAAAACTCTGGGGAAAAAGTTTCACAAACAAAATTCAATTGCATTATGCGTATTACCGTCATATAACAAGGCCTTATGCCAAGTTTCAAGAAATTTGTCTAAAGATTGTGAGAGGAGTTGATATCGGAAGGAAAACACACCTTCATGAAATTGTCAAATTATAAATTTGTTAATCAAGGGCTGTAACTCTGGTCAAATGTGACCCAAGTTAATGAAATTACAATATGCGTACTATCGACATTTAAAAAGAATCCTGCCAAGTTTCGTGAAATTCCTCCAAAAACCATGAGAGGAGTTGATTTCAGAAGATGAGCACCCTTCCTAGGACGGACAGATGGACATCGCCACGACATAATCCCCCTTCGGGCCTTTCAGCCAGCAGGGGATAATGAAGTTATGGGCTAATTAAGCCTTAATGAGCAGCTCAACAAAAATTGCTTCTTCTCAGTGAATTCCTCGCCGTCTTGGATTCTTTCTAGAAAATAGGTTGGTATTCCTAGGGTGGATATCGCTTCCATATATAGCTTGTATATAGTGTATATAGCTTGCAACATTTATTGCGCAAGGTGGCCCACTTTAGATCATTCCTTCTGGACTAGACGGGGCCGAAGTGAGCTACACTGTCATTGACAGTCCCATCCATCCATCCATCCATCCATCTATCTATAAATGGCTTCTTCCTCAGCCCAGGCCACACCCTTCCACCAAGTTTCATGGAAATTAGGTCAGTAGTTTTTGCACAATCCTGCTTACAGTCAGACAAACAAACTAACTGCACTGAAAACATAACCTCCTTGGTGGAGGTAATGAACAATGCTAATTCTGAGAGGAAGAATGCTATTGTGGCCTCTGTCTAACACACACACACACACACACACACACACAGAGCTCTGTATTAAAAATAAACATTTACAGTACGTTGCATATAGCACAGGAACGTTCGCTCGTCTCCTCATACACACATGGAGAGAGGAAATGAGAGGCAGGAGGATTACCGGTAATGACGTGAGGGTCGATATTGAAGGTGTCGTTGACCGGGTCGATGCTGCCCTTCTTATAGTAGTACTGACACAGAGAGAGGGCGCTACCGTTCACTTCCGACCCCAACACGTACGCGTAGCGGCCCACTGCCTTCTGAGGAAGAGTCAGATACTGACCAAGAGACAGAGAAAGAGACAGACACAGAGACAGAGAGAGATGAAAAAATGTGTTTCATTATCGCTTTATTCACCTCCGCTAAATTTAATCACTCTTTGCCACAGGACTTGCAGGAAGTGGAACGACCTAAAATCATGCATAACCCTCTCAAGGTCACCAATCACATGCCATGCGTATAAAAATCACAATCCTGCATGCTGAGAGTAAATCACGCAGCCTGGATCACACTACAGGAAGCCATTAAGTGTTATATTTATCATACTACTTTGTATTTCCATGATGTGCATCGTGTATCACTTTATTTCGCAGAACTACTCGTACACACGTGTTTATTAAATCATCCTTGTCAAATTTTCTTCTTACAGAGTACTCTGACAGAGCGTTACATCGCGTCTCATGTGTCACTGTCAGATCTGTGAGGTGAAGAGATAATGCAAAAGAAAAGACGTTTTGTAGCGATTATACACTGCCTCCTGCGCCATCTACAGGCTCACGACTGTAACTACAGGACCTTTTCATGTGAAATCCGAAGAATGAGGAGTGGACTTCCGACTGATGAAAAAATTATTAAAGCGAGACGGCCTTTCAATTTCATAAAGTCGGTGAAATTTAGTTCCCTCTGAAATGTGGTCATTGTGATATATGCTTATTTCTGTAATATCTCACAAAATATCAGGCCATTCTGTGGCTGGAAAGTTATTTAATTTGAGGGGATTAAAGCAAATAATGTGCATGAACTCGCTCGCTTTGCGCGGTCAAGCAGACAGAGGAAGTCCGTGTGTGCATGCATGTGAAGGTTTACCTTTGAGCGTGCACTGACAGTTCCATCATTCTGTCGCTAAATGAACAGCTGATCACACCGAGGTGCTCGCTGACCGCCCATATTTATTAGTTTGGTCCTGCATTTCCTTTCCTTCATATATAACATAACGTCTTTTTCTTTCGTGGTCCAGTTTCCATCAAATCCTGCGCTCTGATTGGCTGGCAAGCGGGTCCGTGACTCACTCGTTCACAACAACAAACATCGTAGCGATTTTTGTCAACATTTATTTTCGCATTTCTCAGGAGAATAACATTAATTTTACAGCATGGATAGCGATGACAGTCTTCACAGCAAAAGCGAGTTTTACTACACTGAGGAAGAAGAAATAAAAGAAAACATTTCAGGAGAAAGCTAAAACCCTGTAACTGTTGCTAACGCCGAGCAAAAACATGGCTGAATCCTGAATGACTCAATTTTGTATAAATAGGGGACTACATAGGCGGCAAAATGTAGTTTTTTTCCTGCCATGGAAGTGCACTTGTATCCCGAGGAGGAAGCCATTTGCATTACAGCCGTGAATGAGGATTCAAAATGGCGGCTCGGCTCGGTTTTCCCTTTCGGGCGCTCTCGTTTTCTGTTAGAATTTGGTAAAGAAAAAAATAAATATATTATTTACCAGCTTAAGGTCGGTCCGTATGGTGAAATACCGTGACCTCGGCCTTGAATACTGACCTCGGCCCAGAGGGCCTCGCTCAGTACTTTCAAGACCTCGGTCACAGTATTTCACCATACGGACCTCCCAGCTGGTAAATAACATATTTCTTCTCGCTTTCCATTACTGTAGTCGGTCTTTCACGTTTCATTCGCACACACACGTGCTCCATTTTTCTCTCCTGTTTCAAATGTGTATCCCACAATGCCTTGCGTGAACGGGGAAAGCCCATCACGTGATGCATGACGTAGCATCCTGAATTGGGTCGTGGTGAAGCAGGAAAAAAATAGAGAATTTAGGGCCACATGGAGATAAATTAATTAATTGTTCTTTTTTTAACTTATAAAATTGGAAGTCGTGATTTGACTTCAGTATCTTTTGGTCCACTAAACAAAAATAATTGGGTGTCGGGAAAATTCTTTGTATGACCTAGACTTGAAAAACTTGAAAGGCTTTAATGAGATTGAAGTGTTGGTTAAGAATGATGTTGTATGTGCTCCAAGCCATTAAACTTTCTGCGTTGATGTGCTTGTTCTTCAAAATGAAACTAAAAATGGAGGAAAAATAAGAAAAAGAAATAATAAAAAGTGTGTGTGTACCTGCTCTATGGTGTAGTTGATGTGCTGATACACGTCGTTCTGCGTGTGTAAGGCGAACCCGTCTGTGCCATCCTGATAGTCCTGCAGGAAGAGATGCCTGAACGAGTCTGTGTTCTCATCCTTAAACATCACCACCATCTGATTACTCAAACCAAACAGCACCAACTACAGAGAGAGAGAGAGAGAGAGAGAGAGAGAGAGACACAGAGACAGACACACACACACAGACAGACACACAGACAGACAGAGAGAGAGACACAGAGACAGACACACACAGACAGACACAGAGAGAGAGAGAGAGAGAGAGAGAGAGAGAGAGAGACAGACAAACACACAGGACAGAGAGACAAACACACAGAGAGACAGACAAACACACAGGACAGAGAGAGACACAGAGAGAGAGAGAGACAGACAGACAGACCGACAGAGAGAGATACAGACAGACAGAGAGAGAGAGAGAGAGAGAGAGAGAGAGAGAGAGAGAGAGAGAGAGAAAGATTTTAGACTGAAGAGCATTTTGCATTTCACACTTTTTCAGGTTCATACAGTGGTGCTTGAAAGTTTGTGAACCCTTTAGAATTTTCTATATTTCTGCATAAATATGACCTAAAACATCATCAGATTTTCACACAAGTCCTAAAAGTAGATAAAGAGAACCCAGTTAAACAAATGAGATAAAAATATTATACTTGGTCATTTATTTATTGAGGAAAATGATCCAATATTACAGATCTGTGAGTGGCAAAAGTATGTGACCCTTTGCTTTCAGTATCTGGTGTGACCCCCTTGTGCAGCAATAACTGCAACTAAATGTTTGCGGTAACTGTTGATCAGTCCTGCACACCGGCTTGGAGGAATTTTAGCCCATTCCTCTGTACAGAATAGCTTCAACTCTGGGATGTTGGTGGGTTTCCTCACATGAACTGCTCGCTTCAGGTCCTTCCATAACATTTCCATTGGATTAAGGTCAGGACTTTGACTTGGCCATTCCAAAACATTAACTGTATTCTTCTTTAACCATTCTTTGGTAGAACGACTTGTGTGCTTAGGGTCGTTGTCTTGCTACATGACCCACCTTCTCTTGAGATTCAGTTCATGGACAGATGTCCTGACATTTTCCTTTAGAATTCACTGGTATAATTCAGAATTCATTGTTCCATCAATGATGGCAAGCCGTCCTGGCCCAGATGCAGCAAAACAGAACCAAACCATGATACTACCACCACCATGTTTCACAGATGGGATAAGGTTCTTATGCTGGAATGCAGTGTTTTCCTTTCTCCAAACATAACGCTTCTCATTTAAACCAAAAAGTTCTATTTTGGTCTCATCCGTCCACAAAACATTTTTCCAATAGCCTTCTGGCTTGTCCACACAATCTTCAGCAAACTGCAGATGAGCAGCAATGTTCTTTTTGGAGAGCAGTGGCTTTCTCCTTGCAACCTTGCCATGCACATCATTGTTGTTCAGTGTTCTCCTGATGGTGGACTCATGAACATTAACATTAGCCAATGTGAGAGAGGCCTTCAGTTGATTAGAAGTTACCCTGGGGTCCTTTGTGACCTCTCCGACTATTACACGCCTTGCTCTTGGAGTGATCTTTGTTGGTTGACCACTCCTGAGGAGGGTAACAATGGTCTTGAATTTCCTCCATTTGTACACAATCTGTCTGACTGTGGATTGGTGGAGTCCAAACTCTTTAGAGATGGTTTTGTAACCTTTTCCAGCCTGATGAGCATCAACAACGCTTTTTCTGAGGTCCTCAGAAATCTCCTTTGTTTGTGCTATGATACACTTCCACAAACATGTGTTGTGAAGATCAGACTTTGATAGATCCCTGTTCTTTAAATAAAACAGGGTGCCCACTCACACCTGATTGTCATCCCATTGATTGAAAACACCTGACTCTAATTTACCTTCAAATTAACTGCTAATCCTAGAGGTTCACATACTTTTGCCACTCACCGATCTGTAATATTGGATCATTTTCCTCAATAAATAAATGACCAAGTATAATATTTTTGTCTCATTTGTTTAACTGGGTTCTCTTTATCTACTTTTAAGACTTGTGTGAAAATCTGATGATGTTTTAGGTCATATTTATGCAAAAATATAGAAAATTCCAAAGGGTTCACAAACTTTCAAGCACCACTGTATGTGTCACATGGGCAGCACGGTGGTGTAGTGGTTAGCACTGTCGCCTCACAGCAGAGAAGGTCCTGGGTTTGAGCCCAGCAGCCAGCGAGGGCCTTTCTGTGTGGAGTTTGCATGTTCTCCCCATGTCTGTGTGGGTTTCCTCTGGGTGCTCCGGTTTCCCCCACAGTCCAAAGACATGCAGCTTCGGATAATTGGTGGCTCTAAATTGACCATAGGTGTGAATGTGAATGATTGGTTGTCTCTGTGTGTCAGCCCTGCGATAACCTGGCGACTTGTCCAGAGTGAACCCCGCCTCTTGCCTATAGTCAGCTGGGATGGGCTCCATCTTGCCTGTGACCCTGTAGGACAGGATAAGCAGCTACAGATAATGGATGGATGGATGCGTCACATGGCTCCACAGTGGAAGAAATTATTTGTAGCAGCTCCTCATGTCCGTAGATTGTAATGTTTGAACAGAGCAGTGTATGAGCAAAATCAACATGAATAGAATAATAATATTACAGCACCATGAATGAATTATCAAATTGTGTCGTGTCGTGTATTTCACATCAATAAAATCACTGCATTGTCTTGTGACATTATTGTGAGACCAATAATGAGAGATGCATCACAGTCACGATACGTATTCATTCCTTTCTTTGACGCTGCATGCCATGCGCCAGAAACAACACCATGACATTTATTACGGTGTGACTCTGCTGGGTGCCTGGGGGACAGCAGTGAACCAGCACTTTCACTTTACATCACTACTATATAGTTACCGTCCAATATCATCACATATAACAACTAATTAAGATTGATCTGCAGTAGGTTTAGATTATCTACAACTAGGGAAAGACGCTCGTAATTGCTGCTGAACTGTACAATAATTATGTTTACAGGAGTGTGTAGAGTAAGAAATCACTCAGGTAAAAAAAAAAAAAGCATACAATGGAAAGATACTGTACGTTTCCTGTTATGAAAAAAAAACAGGAGGATAAAAACCTTCAGGAAAGAAAACCTACCGAAAAACTGAAACTCCTCAACCAAACGCAGCATCTGAGCTCTGATGGTTAGAGCTACAATCTTGATATTTCAAACTGTCATCTGGTTACAGTTATCAACTGTCCAAATAGTTTTATTAGTGGACTAATAAAACTGTTTTAACTCATTTTATACGAAACTGTCGTGAATATTTTCCGTAAAATGTGTCAGTAAATAATCCTATGTTCATTTTTAAAATGCAAATTAAAAATAAGTGCTGGATTAAAAATTCATCTATCTTATGTAAATAAAGAAACAAATCTCACTGTCTGGTGGTCAAGTGTTTGAGATACGTTGCCTTGAACTTATGATCAGGTTCGCTGTAGTGGTGCATGTACACTGCCTGGCCAAAAGAAAAAAAGCTGCCGTTTGGATTTAAATAAGCAAATACTGTATTTAAGACCCTTTGATTGGATAATTACTGCAGTCATTAATGTGTTTCAGCTGCAACAATTATTTTAACCTGAACTGATGCAGTGAGTAGCTTCTCATTTCTTAAACAAGCATGTCGGAAGACGTAGTATCCCCCGCTTGTGGAAAAGAGGTTACTGTGTTTCAGAAAGTCAAATTTTCGGCCAAATTAATGACGGAGTCTGCTGAAATGACTGGAATTGGGTTAAGACCTGACGAACACATTATTAAAACCTGGAAGGATAGTGATGAGCGGTCAACTTCATGGAAAAAATGTGGTTGGAAAAAATCTTGACTGACTGTGATCAGAGATCACAAACACTTGGTGAAGACATACTGTTAAAAAAGGAAAAATAAATTGACAGTAGAACTCATGGTCATATTTAATAATGAAAGTAAGATCATTTCTACACTCACAGTGCGGTGAGAACTCACAGGATTGGGACTAAACAGCTGTGCGTCCATAAGAAAACCACTTGTTAATAAGACTAATCAGGAGAAGGGAAGCATATGAAGCGATGCATTAATCATGCATCGTGTACAAGCCTCTGGAGGCAGTGTGATGATCTGGGGTCGATTCAGTTGGGCAGGTCGAGACTCAGCAACGTTAAAACGAAGTCAGCTGATGACCTGAATGACCAGGTTATCATCACATCAATGGATTTTTTCATTCCCTGATGGCACGGGGATAAAATAAAGGCTCGGATTGTGAAAGAGTGGTTCAGGAAGCATTTTCACACACCACAGAGTCTTGAACTGAACCCCACTGAGAGTCTTTGGGATGTGCTGGAGAAGGATTTACAGAGTGGTTTGACTCTCACATCGTCAACACAAGATCTCAGTGAGAAATTAACACAACTCTGGACTGAAATAAATGTTGTGACGTTGGACAAGTTTATCGAAACAATGCCATGGTGAATGCATGCTGTAATCAAAGCTAAAGGCAATCCAATAAAATATTAGAGTGCGCGACCCTTTTTTTTTTTGGTGGCAGGACAGCGTACGTCGGCTCATACAGTCGCAAAAGCCATCAGAGATCCGGTCTATGCATTACCACATTCTCTTAAGTATGGAGCTGTGCTCCGCTATGACATAGCCTGAAACAAAATGCAAGCCGAGAGCCTATTGATTTATGCTAAAGACTACGGTCTAGTGAATTTTTGAAACATGTAATCAGCAGTCAAGATCATAGCGTATAGTCTAGCAGATCACGCCGAAATGTCATTCCACCTTGAGTGTTTTTCTCATTGTAGTGTGTGAGATGAACTCCGTAAACCTGATCGCAGTAAACAGGGTTGCCAGGTTTTAGCTAAATTTCAAGCTCAAAACCCCACACAAAGACCTGAAACTACTCCAAAAGATTTAGGCATTAGAAAGACACGTCTTCCTTCTTTTCCTCAGCCCTGGTTTAGGGACACAAAAAGTCACTCTGCGGCGTACGCATTTCTGATTCACGGAGGCCTCCCACTTCATGATCCCTCCTTTCTTCCTCTCAATCTTCGCAACATATCTTCCAACAGAAATGTCCTGTTCATCACAGACACACTGTCTGTACTTACATACTGGCATTTTGTGGAAATGTATAAGGTTTAATTCTAATTATTTGCTATGAAACAAGCTCTCAGTGGTCATGAAGTAGCCCAATTTGGTAACCGTGTCATTAAACGTCCTGTCTTCTGCTCTTAGTCAACAGAAAACAAGTCATAGTGCGCTGAGTATGGGGCAGCGTGATTCCTGCCCCAACAAACCTCTATTAGAACTTGTTACAGTTCATATTTTTTCCCACTAGGTGCAGTGATGAGTCTGACATCTTAAAGGAGAACTGAAGTCAATTTTAAACTTGCTTTATTTCTTAATTAACGTGTTATTCAATTCCGTTTTTGGTTTTAGTAACCTTATATCGTGACTCGTATTGGCAACTAATTGCAATTAAATATTATACTTATCGGCCTATCTGATTTTTAGCCGTGTTGAATTTAGTTCGTTTGGTCCACGGCAGGCGTCGCTTATCCGCATGATCTTCACGAGACTTGTGCGAGACTCCGAAACGTTTAGTGTCAGCCAGGTGTCAATGCTGCAGTTTTGAAAACTGTTTTCCAAACGAAATATCGCACTAAAAAAAAAGTTTAAATGATGATTACTGCCTACTTTTTCCAAACTTTCCCGATCGCTACCAAAACAAACAAAACTTCCAGCTTGATTACATCAGCATTCGAAAGAGGGCGCGTGCGTCTTTTGACAACGTTGGCAGATGTTGGTCACTGATTTCCACTGTAAGTTTTACTTCCGTCCTACGATGTCTCGCACAGGTCTCAACGAATCTCGTTTACGGCCGTTGCTTTGACATATGGACTGATAGATTACAGATCATATTTCAAACACTCATAACTTGCTATAGCAGCGACAAAATAGCGATCAAAAATGCATTCTGATATTTAATGAGATAAATAGAATTTTGATAATAAAAAATTTGCCTTCAGTTCTCCTTCTAACAAGCAGATGGAGCTAAACGAGGCCATGAGCACGCCATCTAAAAGGCGAGCACATGCACGAAGCAACATTTTTTAAAATCGCTGATCATGCAAAAGCACAAAATAGTATTTAAATGAAGTTTAAAATGCATGGACTTGAGAAAGTGGACTTTACGAAGATGAATATTTGCTGATATAAATGATGGAGCTCTGCCACTGATTTGTACAGTGACAGTGATCGAACACCATCCAAGCTGTAACCATAGCAACTACCGCATCACATCATGCTAGTCTCCTGAAACAGTAGCAGAGCAGGTTGATAGAGAGCGAGCCAAATCAAACGGTCATTCTGCCATTATAAGGAAACAAAACATACACAAATATAAGGAGAATAAAAATTCAATTCCGTGTGTACGTGTATTTTAAAAACAGCTCAGGTGTGTCAAGGCACGTGCCGACACCTGTACAGTGACGATGATGATCTTCAGCAGCTGCAGCACCAGCTTGTACGGTTTGCGGCCCTTGGCGTGGTATTTATCACACGGGCTCATGAAGAAGTACTTCAGCCTCCTGCGCAGAACCTCTTCCTCCGCCACGTCTTCGTCCTGCAGGGCATCTGTCCGTAGAGACGAACCCTGGAGGTCCAGAGAGGGCCGGATCCCGTGACCTCCATCGGTGAGGTCAACAGGACTCGAGTCAAAGGTCACAGGGGTCAGCAGTCTCTCTTTCTCTGGTGCATACATTAGAAATGAGAAAGAGAGAGAGAAGTAAAAATATTATCAGTGACAGAGATGAGCATTTTTATTTATGAAATTTATTATTATTGTTGTTAATCACAATATTGTATCACTGTGTAACCATGTTTCCTATGGAAACCTCCTACAATTACAATAATATTAATTGTCGGAACAGGAAGAGATTTTCTCGAGTTCCCTAACTATTCAAAAAAAAAAGGGGGAAGGAAAAAAAAAGAGGAACCGTAGAGATGGTAAACAAACCCGCGTCCTCCTGCTCTGGTACCGGATGTTGTTGTTTTGATAAAGAGGTTGCCATGCAAACGCGTTGCGAATTTTATGCTGATTAAAACCTCAAAACAATCTGCAGATCAACAAATCTTCCCTAAACAACCGCCAGAAATGCAGAACAGAAGAAAGCACTCTCAGATCAGACGTTTCCAGCGGGCATGACGTCAACAGAGCAAAAATATCGACACCACTTCCGGGTTGGTCACGTGATCGCCTGTCACGTGACCCTGACTGTACCTATTAGATTATACACAGAGTCCTGTCATCTCTGGGCTTTCTATCATTACCTGTAAATACAGTTTATTATTTCCCTTTTTTTTAGATTTAAAAGAGCTTGAGTTGTTAGAATAAAGAAAGAAAGAAAGTTATTGGTGCACAGAAGAGTTTTAATTCTCATATACACTACCGTTCAAGGCGGCACGGTGGTGTAGTGGTTAGCGCTGTCGCCTCACAGCAAGAAGGTCCTGGGTTCGAGCCCCGGGGCCGGCGAGGGCCCTTCTGTGTGGAGTTTGCATGTTCTCCCCGTGTCCGCGTGGGTTTCCTCCGGGTGCTCCGGTTTCCCCCACAGTCCAAAGACATGCAGGTTAGGTTAACTGGTGACTCTAAATTGAGCGTAGGTGTGAATGTGAGTGTGAATGGTTGTCTGTGTCTATGTGTCAGCCCTGTGATGACCTGGCGACTTGTCCAGGGTGTACCCCGCCTTTCGCCCATAGTCAGCTGGGATAGGCTCCAGCTTGCCTGCGACCCTGTAGAAGGATAAAGCGGCTAGAGATAATGAGATGAGACTACCGTTCAAAAGTTTGGGGTCACTTTGAAATTCCCTTATTTTTGAAAGAAAAGCACTGTTCTTTTCAATGAAGATCACTTTAAACTAATCAGAAATCCACTCTATACATTGCTAATGTGCTAAATGACTATTCTAGCTGCAAATGTCTGGTTTTTGGTGCAATATCTCTATAGGTGTATAGAGGCCCATTTCCAGCAGCTCTCACTCCAGTGTTCTAATGGTACAATGTGTTTGCTCATTGCCTCAGAAGGCTAATGGATGATTAGAAAACCCTTGTACAATCATGCTAGCACAGCTGAAAACAGTTGAGCTCTTTAGAGAAGCTATAAAACTGACCTTCCTTTGAGCAGATTGAGTTTCTGGAGCATCACATTTGTGGGGTCGATTAAATGCTCAAAATGGCCAGAAAAATGTCTTGACTATATTTTCTATTCATTTTACAACTTATGGTGGGAAATAAAAGTGTGACTTTTCATGGAAAACACAAATATGTCTGGGTGACCCCAAACTTTTGAACGGTAGTGTACATCCACAAAACATACAAATACATGTGAATCAATGAGAACGGGGATGAGAGTGGAGTGAAGATGCAAGGAGTAGACGTAAAGAAAGTCGGTGAATTCAAGTACCTGGGGTCAACTGTGCAGGAAAATGGGCGCTGTGATAGTGAGGTGAGAAAGAGAGCGCAGGCAGGGTGGAGCAGTTGGAGAAGGATTTCGGGAGTCATTTGTGATAGGAAAGTCCCGGCAAAAGTGAAAGGTAAGATGTATAAGACAGTAGTGAGACCAGTTGTGATGTATGGATTGGAGACCGTACCCTTAACGAAGAAACAGGAGGCAAAGTTGGAGGTGGTGGAGTTGAGGATGTTAAGGTTTGCGATGGGAGTGACGAGGTTGGACAGGATAAGGAACGAGCACATCAGAGGGACAGCACATGTGGAGAGCTTGGGAATGAAGCTAAGAGAGATGAGTCTGGGATGGTATGGGCACATCCTGAGAAGAGATGCAGAGCATGATGGAAGGAGAATGTTGAGGATGGAGCTGCCAGGCAAACGAAAATGAGGAAGGCCAAAGAGGAGATACATGGATGTGGTGAGAGAGGACATGAAAGTGGCAGGTGTGGTAGAGAAGGATGCGGAAGACAGGGAGCAATGGAGACGAAAGATCCGCTGTGGTGACCCCTAATCAGGAGCAGCCAAAAGAAGAAGAAGATCCACAAAAGATCAAATATTACTGATAATTACACAGTTGTATGAAGATATGAAGTTTATCTTCAAGTGGAGAATGTATGTATCTATGTTTATTTATTTATTCAACACAAGAAGATACATTTCACATTTTCACTCCACTGTGTAATGTTCTTTATATTATATGGAGACTTCCACACACAAAAAATACACAAGTTCCATCCATCCATCCATTAAGCCAGTATCTCACTGGGCTGCCACAAATTGCGAACGTCATTTGCGAGAGAGTTTCAAAAGTGTCTTGAAACATTCGTGGGGCTTCTCAATTTCCTCGCATGAGTCGCAGTGTTGCTCCTTCGTCGCTGAAATTTTGAACATGTTCAAAAAATTTGCGCGACAAAATTTCTCTCAAAATAGCCGCAAATGCATCGCTGGTGTCGCAAAGCCGTCACGAACCCTTCTCAAGTCAGTTTCCATGAGACAGGAAGTGCCAGTTCTTCAGCCAGTATCTCACTGGGCTGCGACAGCCTGTGATTAGTTGGAGACACAACAATCGCGATAAAATATGTGAATATCAATTCAGTGTGATTCCAAGTGAAAATTGTCACTAATTCACATATTTTCTCGCAATTGTTGTGTCTCCAACTAGTCGCAGGCTGTTGCAGCCCAGTGAGATACTGGTTTTATCTGTCGCCGCTTATCCTGTTCTACAGGGTTGCAGGCAAGCTGGAGCCTATCCCAGCTGACTATGGGTGAGAGGTGGGGTTCACCCTGGGCAAGTCGCCAGGTCATCACAGGGCTGACATGTAGAAACAAACAACCATTCACACTCACAGTCAATTTAGAGCTACCAATTAGCCTAATCTGCATGTCTTTGGAATGTGGGGGAAACCGGAGCACCCGGAGGAAACCCACACGGACATGGGGAGAACATGCAAACTCCGCACAGAAAGGCCCTCGCCGGCCACGGGGCTCGAACCCAGACCTTCTTGCTGTGAGGCGACAGCGCTAACCACTACACCACCGTGCCGCCCCTGAAATAAATGTATTCAGATAAAAATAAATCTCTCATCAAGAAAATTATTTCCAACAAAAACACAAAATGTGCCACTATTACTGGCATCCCTGCATTTAATACTCTGTACTGTAACCCTAGCTATGTAATAGGCAAGAGGCCGAGGGCTGCGGAAATGGAGATCGGCGCCGCCCAATGCGCCACATGGCACAGGAAGGACTTTAACTTTTTAACAACCCCCTTTGCCAGTAAAACAGCACCGAGTCTCTCCAATAACATTTTATAAGGTTGGAGATACAGAGCACAGCATCTGGGCCCATTCCTCTTTACACAATCTCTCCACATCATCCAGGGTCCGAGACCTTCTCTTGTGCTCTCCCCTTTTCAGCTCAGCCCACAGGTTTTCACTGGGGTTCAGCTCAGGGGACTGAGATGGCCATGGCTGAAGGTTGATTCTGTGCTCAGCGAACCATTTTTGTGTTGATTTGGACAGCAGATCAATGTCCTGCTGGAAGGTCCAATGATGACCCAGTTTTAGTTTACTGGCAGAAGCAGCCAGATTCTGATTTAAAATGCTGGTGTTTCATGGAGTCCATGATGCCTTGTACAAGGTTTCCAGGGCCTTTGGAGGAACAAAAGCTCCAAAACATTGCAGAACTTCCACCATATTTTACAGTTGGGATCAGGTTCTTTTCATTTTAGCCATCCTTCTTTTTACACCAAACTCACCGCAAGTGTTTATTGGAAAAAAAAGAAGCTCCATTTTTCTTCCATCAGACCAGAGAACACAGTTCCAGTCAAAGTTGGAGTAGAGTTTCACAAACTTCAGGTGATTAGGTTTGTGGTTAACTGAAAGAAAAGGATTTTTTTTTTCTGGCAAACCCTCTAAATAATCTGTTGGCATGGAGATGGAGTCTGATGGTGGTTTTGGAGACTCGGAAACCCCAAGACTTTACTTTTTATTGTAATTCACCCACAGTGATCTTTGGTGATCATTATTATTATTATTATTTATTTTTTGCCTCTCTGACCCTCCTCCTCACTGTGCATGGGGCAAAATAAACTCGTCTCCTCTTCCAGGCGAGTTTGTAACAGTTCCAGTTGGTGTCCACTTTTTTATTTTTGCCCTAGCAGGACACAGGAAATGGACATTTTCAGGTGAGTAGCTTTTTTTTTAATAACCATTCCCTGACTTATGAAGGTCAACACACTTATTCATTTGGTTTGTGTGTCTCTTATCTTTCCCATGTTGATGTTGAGGGAATTTGGTCTCTGTGTTGCATCATATTTGCCCCCCAGTTAATCAGGAAATCATGGATTACAGCTTGAAAGTCCCTACACACTCCAGTCAACTCACACATGTACAATTTAAATGGGAAATGTGCTTCAGTGACATTGTGTTCACGAGAAGTTCTCGGGGTGCCAATAATAGTGGCTTTTTTTTTGTACAAAATATATTTCTTGAGGGATTTTTTAAAAAATAATTTTATTTCAATTAAAGGTTGGATTTTTCTCATTTTTTCAGTGTGAGATGAAGCAACTTCACCAAAAGGTGGATCCGTCCCCATCTTTATAAAGAGTGAACTGTACTTATAAGGTTATTATGCAGACATACTTTATATGTCCCGTTCTATAATTAAGGGTACATTTTCAAGCGTTGACTCCGTTAGTCATCGTTAACTCTGTTATGGTTCAACCGGGCAATCCATTAACAGGATTCATGATCACAGAGTTGACATTTTTTCCCACCATTTTGTGTCTTAACTCCACATGCGAACCTCAAAACCAGTGACCACACGGCATGTATAAAAAAAATAATTTAATGTATTTTAATCATATTATTGTTGATTTAAAAAAATGAGTGAGAAATTCACACCAATATCATAACAGAGTTGATGAATAATCTACTGTTGGTGTAAAATCCTCAACATTTTGTTTAAATTAACGAGAGAAGAAACAGAACATAACGTACCTCACTGCCTTTCTGAAGTTTCCTGCTAGAGGAAGTGGCCTCACTCGGTGCAGGTGTCATGCGTATTATTAAATCTTTGTGGATTATATAACAGCCAAGAGTTGACAAGAACATTGGGATGGATAAAAAATTTTTTTTTTCTTTGACTGAAATTTCACATCATACAGAAAATTGACTTTCTATGCAGTTGATTTTATAACAGTTAATAAAATAAGCCCCCAAAAACAGACTGTTAGACTGAATCACTTTCTGTTTATTGGAGTTGAATGGATGAATCAGGAGCCAAAGACAGCCAGTGATGTGGGGGGAGGGGTGGGGTCATTTAGTTAATGTTTTATGGATAAATTGGGTCTAAAATGGGGTGGCACGGTGGTGCAATGGTTAGCACTGTCACCTCACAGCAAGAAGGTTCCGAGTTCAAGCCCAGTAGCTGGCGAGGGCCTTTCTGTGGAGTTTGCATGTTCTCCCCGTGTCTGCGTGGGTTTCCTCCGGGTGCTCCGGTTTCCCCCACAGTCCAAAGACATGCAGTCGGCTAACTGGTGGCTCTAAATTGACCGTAGGTGTGAATGTGAATGGTTGTTTGTATGTGTCAGCCCTGCGATGACCTGGCGACTTGTCCAGGGTGTACCCCGCCTCTCACCCATAGTCAGCTGGGATAGGCTCCAGCTTGCCTGCGACCCTGCACAGGATAAGCGGCTACAGATAATGGATGGATGGGTCTAAAATGGACATCAAGCATCGCTATTGGTGAAAGTTTGTCACAATTTGCATTATTGTTCAATCAAAACTGATTCAATATTTGGTGGAAATAAAAGGTTTATCATAGACTACGTTCAGACTGCACCCTGAAACGACCCATATCCGATTGTTTTGCCCATATGCGACCTGTATCCGATTTGTTATTGACAATCTGAACGACACAGATCCGATTTTTTCACATGCGACCCAGGCCGCTTGGATATGTGGTCCTAAATCCGATGCATATCCGATATTTTCACATGCGACTGCAGTCTGACCGGACAGGTCGCATTCATGCAACCTACACGTCATCAACAAGAGACAAACGTCACTATTCTGCGTTGGCTAATCCCGCCTCTTTGGTGGAAAACAACAACAATTGTACAGTTTTCAGAATTTAAATAGACTTTTATAGAATTGATCAAGCTAATGGTGGATTTGGTAGGGACCTGGATGTTGATCTGTTAGCCTGATTAAATAAAACAGTTTCTATAACTGATTTATAACTTAAACCATCCTGTATTACAAGATAAGATTGTTCTGGAAATTTCCAGTAATTTGACACCTTCAGTCTCATTAGTCTGCTGCCCACATTAATCAGATTATTGTGTGAGTTCCGCCACCGCCACAAAAACCACATCGCCAGGTCTCGCCTCATCTCCATAGCAAACTGCACTGGTGTTTCTGCACCTTGAGCCAGCGCTGAGAGAAGCTGCAGAATTCAGCTGGCTATAAACAATCTAAATAAATATTTATAAAAATGTAGAAAAAGTTTATTAATATGACGAAATAAATATGTGCAAATTATTAAGCCTGAATTAAGAGTTTGGTAATACAGCGGCCGTATCCCAAATGACTGCCTACTGAAGCTCGAGTGCACTATATAGAGTTTAAAAATCCATTACTTCCTAGTAACATGTAGTGCACTTATATAGAAATTAGAGAGACATTTAGGAGTCAACCCTCGTTACCAGGCTACACATTTTCATTTCAGTTCAGAAACAAAAACACACAGGAGACCTCACACTTTAACACTAACCAGATAATTAAACAAACAAACAAACAAACAAACAAACAAACAAACAAACAAACAAAAATCATTAAACTTGAAGAGTGCGCTTTTTTTTGTTTACGTAATACGTAGATGTGCTTATTATGTGTCAATTTGCGCATGCGGGACACTTTTGAGTCGTTTTCCGTTCATATTGGAGATCGCATACAAGTCTCATATAATTGGTAATGTGAACGGCCTAACAAAAAAATCGGATTTCACAACAAATCGGATATGGGTCGTTTCAGGTTGCAGTCTGAACGTAGTGTTGGAGACGCGAAACCCACCCCGAATTTTAGAACGACCCGTATGTACTTCAGTATAAAGCAGGAGCAATTTAAACGTGCATGGAAGCAGTACACCACAAAATCACTAATAATACAACTACATAACATACTTTTTTGAACATGTTTACACTTTTATTGTCCAATAAGTCATTTCTCTTCACAATAAAGAAAACGAAAGTCACATCAGCACCAAGATGAAGCCTTACCAAAGCCTTACTCAGGTAAACAATCATAATAAACTGAACACAATACAATACAGAGCTGTGGAAAGGCAGACACAAACAGACATATCCACTGATAACTGACCCAACACCGAATAATCATACACACACACACACACACACACACACACACACACACACACACACACACACACACACACACACACACACACACACACACCATCTCTGGATGCGTTCTCCAAGTGCTCATATACTGCAGAAGTCTGAAGCAAATGAGTCAGACTTTCATCTGCAGGTAAGTTCTTGTTTGTGGTTTTAAAATCAACCACGAGAAGCAAAACAGAGTTTCTCACATATCGGCTTTTCGATCTGCAAGTACAAATTAATCTACATTCATTCTTTGAGCAGACCAAAGAAGTTCTTGGTGGCTTTAATAATTCAGGCACAGGATCTGCGTAAACTTTCACTAAACTGTTCCTTTTCCTGCATTTTTAATTTTCCAGTAATTCAAAAAAAAGTCCACTGATTTTTTTTTTTTAAACTACTAGATGTTGAAAATGACCTGAATGAAAATGACTGTAACTTCTTTAACACACACACACACACAAGTCCACTTCTTGTACAGACAGCACACGCCACTCTTCATCCCCCTCTACCTCCCGTCCAGCTGCTTGTCTCGGGCGATGACGGCTTCGTCGAATTTGATCATGAGCGTGGTGCCCTTGTGCCAGTGGGCCGTGACCTTGGCAGGGAAGCCGCTGTGAGTCAGAATGGCTTCCACTATGCCGGCGGTGAAGGCGGCGCAGTTCAGTGTGCTGTTCTCTTTCGGCACGGAGATGAACGCGTTCACCAGCGGCTCCTTCTCGATGATGTAGTACGTCTTGTCGTCATCGTTGGCCTGCTCCAGCTTGTCCGCTTCCTTACCGAACAGAGACTTCCACACGTTCACCTACAAACACAAACCGTTACCATCTAACAGATTTCTCAACATCATGTAACGACCTTTACACTCTGAAGTGCACTTTATAGACAGACGTTTTACAATCACTTTGTTTTTCCATAGATAAGTGCACTACACTCAGGCTGGATAATGTGAGGTCATAATCGTAATACTGGAATGAAATGATGTCACTTTTTTTGGGCATTTTATAGCTATCGAGATATATTTTTACAACAACTGCAAACTCTGGAAGCAGCTCTTTAAAACTGGAAAAGGTTACACGTTTTTCCTTGTCAGTGTTAAGTGTTATTAATTCTTTACGAGCAGTTGGTTAACAAACTGACAGTTGCAGTCAGAAGTTTACATACACGGACATGAACGTTAAAGTGATATTGGACTTTCAGGGATTTCTTTGGCCTGGTGTTTTCTGCAGCAGAATGATTACAAAACACAAAAAACATAACTAGTGCACAAGTTTTCTGAAATCAACACAAGGTCAAAATTATACACGCAGAATCACAAATATAAAACACCCACTTAGATTGTTAATTCAGTGGTGCTAAAAGTTACAAAATGTCTCAACTTGCCAAGACCAATGCCTCTTAACTTCATGACGCCTGACTACAGCTGGTAGCTTCTCTGAGCACAATATAACAAGGGTTTCTTTGACAGGTACAAGTTATTGGGATGTGGAGCCACTTTGTCGAGCCACTTTCCTGGAAGACGATCCGAACTGTCCCAGTCAGCTGAAAGGAAACTGGTTCAGATGGTCAGGAACCACCAAGGCACAAGCCTACCATGAACTACAAGCTGCTGGAACACCAGTGTCACTGTTTACTGCTGCTGGCCAAGAAAGCAGCCCCTGCTCCAAACTCCACACCTTCAAACTCGACTAAAGTCTACAGTTGACCACATGGAGAAAGAAACAGCTTTCTGGAGGAACATTTTATTGTCAGACGAGACAAAGATTGAGTTGTTTGGACACAAAATAAAATAAAGTGCCGTTTTGTTGTGCGTGGAAGTTTGAATTGATTAAGAGTTTATATCTCAAGCGAAGAAAACCAATCCTCCATGATGAAGTTAGTTAGATCCAAATGCAAGAGATGACTGGTTTGCGAATATTGACCCTCGTTTAGTAGCTTGATAGATAACGTGAACCAACATGATTTAGAATATAGCGCATTTTTACCTCGTCCGGGACAGAGTCCACCAGGGGGCGAGGTATTGTTTTCGGTCAGGGTTGGTTTGTTTTTTTAGTTAACGATCTTATGGGAAAATGGCTGGATCAATCTTGGGCATTGCTCTCAAATAGAACCTCTAACTTTTTAAAATTCATCCATCAAAGTCACCAAAAAGGTCAAAATCGTTTTTGTTGTGTCTACTGCCTCATATAGAGGCGCTAACCACTATGTCATCGTGCTGTAAGAATGTAACAATCACACACTGCGCATGCACGTGTTCCAATTAAAATGGCCGGTGAGTGTATACAATTCAGTTGACTATTCAAAATAAACGGACTAGATTAAAGAACTCACTTTCAGACGTGTTTATGCTTATTACAGAGAGAAAGTGCGTTCCACTGAGCTCTAGCGCCGGGCCATTTCCAGGAAATAAGAGTTTGGGTCATGGCGACAGCGTGTGTATGTCAGCCTTGGTTCGGAAGTTTCAATTTTGAAAACTGTAAGAGGTAAGAGTAGAATAATATAAAGTACAGACACTTGGTATATTTTACTTCTATGATTTTTAAACTGTTCATTTTTGGATTAAGCTTAATTTTTGTTCTACTGCCTCAGAGTAAATATATATGCTATATTTACTGTATGGACATGGGATCAGAAAACTATTTTATTTATAAGCAGTAGCCACATGGATCCATAGGGGACCTATTGATTTTTTTTTTACGATATCTTCCTTCATGGGGCGGCACGGTGGTGTAGTGGTTAGCGCTGTCGCCTCACAGCAAGAAGGTCCGGGTTCGAGCCCCGTGGCCGGCGAGGGCCTTTCTGTGCGGAGTCTGCATGTTCTCCCCGTGTCCGCGTGGGTTTCCTCCGGGTGCTCCGGTTTCCCCCACAGTCCAAAGACATGCAGGTTAGGTTAACTGGTGACTCTAAATTGACCGTAGGTGTGAATGCGAGTATGAATGGTTGTCTGTGTCTATGTGTCAGCCCTGTGATGACCTGGCGACTTGTCCAGGGTGTACCCCGCCTTTCGCCCGTAGTCAGCTGGGATAGGCTCCAGCTTGCCTGCAACCCTGTAGAACAGGATAAAGCAGCTAGAGATAATGAGATGAGATGAGATCTTCCTTCATATTCATCATAAGTGCTACCGGGCGAGGTTTGTTTTGTCTGGTGACACTTGTTTTGTTCAACAAAGGAAAGTAATATTTCAGTGATTTTTAGAAAATGCTTAAATCTTTTTCAGTGTACAAACTTTTGACTGGTACGGTGTATATACTACTAATCACTGATACTGTAGAAATCACTTAAGGATTTATTACTACCTACTCCTGATCTATAACATGTTCATTCACACAAGAAACTCACTTTCATCCGTTTGCACATCACACTGCAAACATTTGCATTACTGCTGCTATTGATCATTTGCACTACTGCTCATATACACCTCATAAGTTACTCTTCTAGCACCTTCTCCGTTACAGATATCGTACTGTATTTAGACTACTGCTATTTTGTACATTGATTTTAGAGTGTATTTTTACCTATATTATATAAATATTGCTTTTCTTAATATAAATATTTATCTGATTTTACAAGTAAGGTGAGAGAGAAACGGCATTTCGATTCTCCTATATGTCCTGGATATATAGTGAATTGACAATAAAAAAAAATCTTTGAATCCTGAATTTTGCACTTTAAAAATCTACCGCTTCCCTTGGTTCATTCCACACATCTTGTATGCACAGTCTATGGACTAGTGTCTTGTTTTGTATCTAATAAAAAGGGGGCACGGTGGTGTAGTGGTTAGCACAGTCGCCTCACAGTAAGAAGGTTCTGGGTTCGAGCCCAGTGGCCAGCGGGGACCTTTCTGTGTGAAGTTTGCATGTTGTCTGCGTGGGTTTCCCCCACAGTCCAAAGACATGTGGTTAGGTTAATATGGGACGGCCTTGGGCTGAGGTGCCCTTGAACGAGGCATCAAACTCCCAACTGCTCTCCAGGTGCTGTTAACATGGCTGCCCACTGCTCTGGGTGTGTGTGTGCGCTCATGTGTGTGTTCCAGGGGCGTAGCTGGGGTCCTGGGGTGCCCATGACATCCCCCCCCTTTGTCAGACCATACATTTTTTCAATAGCCACATAAGAATATTAGAAAAGTGCCCACTGTAATTTTTCTAACATTTTAAAACTCCGCCTCATTAGGGTTTCTATAACCTTTTATGGACTTCCTGTGGTTTGGGTGCAAAAACCCAGTTCTGCGCAAGCGCAACACGATCGCACTAGAAAGCATGGTCAAGCTGCCAGTGTAGCTGGAGTCTTTTTAGTTGCGAATTACGAGTATTTCCTCGTGTTAATAATTCATCATGCCAAAACAAGTGAAACGTTCCTCCTTCTTTCGACGTGAAGAATTTATTATATATTTTTTTTCCATCAAAGTTGCATTTTGTGGCTTTGAAGCTAAGGGGGGGGGCGGCACGGTGGTGTAGTGGTTAGCCCTGTCGCCTCACAGCAAGAAGGTCCTGGGTTCGAGCCCTGGGGCCGGCGAGGGCCTTTCTGTGTGGAGTCTGCATGTTCTCCCCGTGTCCGCGTGGGTTTCCTCCGGGTGCTCCGGTTTCCCCCACAGTCCAAAGACATGCAGGTTAGGTTAACTGGTGACTCTAAATTGAGCGTAGGTGTGAATGTGAGTGTGAATGGTTGTCTGTGTCTATGTGTCAGCCCTGTGATGACCTGGCGACTTGTCCAGGGTGTACCCCGCCTTTCGCCCGTAGTCAGCTGGGATAGGCTCCAGCTTGCCTGCGACCCTGTAGAAGGATAAAGCGGCTACAGATAATGAGATGAGATGAGATGAAGCTACGGGTAGTAGCTCAGTGGGCTGCGACAGCCTGCGACTAGTTGGAGACCCAACAATTGCAATAAAATATGCGAATTAGCAACAATTTTCAATTGGAATCACACTGAATTGATATTCGCATATTTTACCGCAATTGTTTGTCTCTCCAACTAGTCGCAGGCTGTCGCAGCCCGGCTTTCCCTCAGCAGGCAGGGAAGTAGAGGAAGCCTCACGGAAACTGACTTGAGAAGGGTTCGTGATGGCTTTGCGACACCAGCGACGCATTTGCGGCTATTTTGAGAGAAATCGTGTCACGCAAATTTTTTGAACACGTTCAAAATTTCAGTGATGAAGGAGCGACACTTTGCGACTCATGCGAGGAACTTGAGAAGCCCCACGAACGTTTCAAGACACTTTTGAAACTCTCTCGTGAATGACGTTTGCAATTTGTCACAGCCCAGTGAGATACTGGCTTTAGTTTTAGTGTGCTGTTTCTAGAACACGGCATCAAGAAAACGTGGAAGAAACAGCAATAATGGAAGAGCCGGTTTCTGGGTTCGAAGGTTCTGGGTTCGAACCCAGCGGCCGGCGAGGGCCTTTCTGTGCGGAGTTTGCATGTTCTCCCTGTGTCTGCGTGGGTTTCCCCACAGTCCAAAGACATGCAGTTAGGTTAATATGGGACGGCCTTGGGCTGAGGTGCCCTTGAGCGAGGCAGACATGTCAACCTATACGGATTGTCCAGAAACTATACGGATTTTAGCTCATTTCAAGGGCGTACGGGCGTATAAACAAAGTCTTACGGATTTTCAGTATTTTCTGACCTAAATCTATTTTGTGTATCTTACTTGAACATCGTCAGCTGATTGTCGCAAAAACATACAAAAGCTCGATTTATAGACAAAGAACAGCGTGTATGCAGGGGCAGATAACCCAGACTATGTGAAACCGGATGTTTATTCCTCAAGCCTCGTGCAGTATCGCGACTGCGAGACTTCGCTCGTTCCGGTCATGCGCACGATCTGCATTTAAACGTGCCAAACGGTCATTGTTCGAACGATTTTCTCATTGTGCAGAGCGACATTGTTTACACCTGAGAGATTTTGAATAGCGTCTGCTGAGTGAAAGAATGGGAACACCGAGAAAGAAAATGAGATACGGCGGGCGGCATCTTCCTGAATGGAAGGAGACATTTAATGGCATCATTGTTCAGGTGAAAAATGAGGAGTACGTGCACTGCACAGTTTGTGTGAGAGATATAAAAGTTGCAGCATCTGGAGTTTACAACGTGAGGGAACACATGAGGTCCAAACTACATCAGCGAAATTTGCACCAGAAACAGAATCAGCCGCAAATGACGATGTTTGCAAAGCCTAAGACTGATGATCAACCAACAAGTGTAATAAGAGCAGAAGTTACGATCTGTAATTTTATTGCTCAGCACAATTTGCCGCTAGCCGTTGCGGACCACCTGACAGAACTGTTGCCGCGAATTTGCACGGACAGTACGATTGCGAAATCTATCAGCTGTAGGCGCACCAAAACAACGCAAATAATCAAAAAGAGCTTGGCCCCCGAAGCTACACTACCGATCATCCAGCACTGCCGGACGTAGCCATTTTCCTTGATGATCGACGAATCCAATGACAAAAAGACGGACAAGCGACTGGCCGTTTTGGTGCGGATCTTCGACGTAAACAGAGGGGCGAAGTCAAGAATCATAGACATGCCCGTGTGCAATATCGGCACGGGCGAGGCGATTTTCAACATGCTGGACGAAGTTCTCAGGCAATTTATATTTACTTACACTACCGTTCAAAAGTTTGGGGTCACCCAGACAATTTTGTGTTTTCCATGAAAAGTCACACTTTTATTTACCACCATAAGTTGTAAAATGAATAGAAAATATAGTCGAGACATTTTTCTGGCCGTTTTGAGCCTTTAATCGACCCCACAAATGTGATGCTCCAGAAACTCAATCTGCTCAAAGGAAGGTCAGTTTTATAGCTTCTCTAAAGAGATCAACTGTTTTCAGCTGTGCTAACATGATTGTACAAGGGTTTTCTAATCATCCATTAGCCTTCTGAGGCAATGAGCAAACACATTGTACCATTAGAACACTGGAGTGAGAGTTGCTGGAAATGGGCCTCTATACACCTATGGAGATATTGCACCAAAAACCTAGTCTGGCTAACGCAACTTCAAAGCTCTGTGAGCACTGGTCTGGTAAAGATATTAAGCCCAACTGTTTCCCAAAGCGCATGGTTGACCCGCCGCCCTGAAATGCCTCAGTTTGCTACTGGTCGAAGCCAGAAAAGGCTGTGACGAAGCTTAAACCAATCACATCACTCTTTCCTCTGATGTATGTGACTTGACGGAAACTGCTTGAGTAACAGGAAGGAGGAGGAGGAGAATAAATACCTCCAGGGCTGCTCTTTGCTCCGTTTTCAATGAGAACTTCCCGTTGAATGCTTTCAATACAGCATCCAGGGTTTTTTCTAGAAAAATTTAGTATGAGGGCGCTCACCATGGCGAGGGAGCGAAGCGGGGGGGATGGTGCTGGTTGTCCCCCCCGCCGTGCAAAGCCTTTGAAAAATGCTACAATGGGACATTCTGAGGCTATCTGAGAGGGAAATTGTAATAAATTGTCTGTCAACATTGAAAAAGAAAGAAGTAATCTTCTTCTGCCCTGGACAGTCTTTGGCTTTCTTCCGTTTCGTGCTGCGGGATGACATCTTTAAATGCCCAAGTGTCAACAAAAACAACTCGCGAACTACTTCTGTCAAAAGCTCCCGCGCCGGTGGGTGAAAGGTCATTCAGTCTCGAGAAATCTCGCTCTACAAGTCAGCTGACCTTGTATGTAACCCATGTCAAATCCCGCGAGAGCAGCAGCAACAAGTAAACAACTAAACAACATGGCGCCTCAGTCTGGAAAACGCCAATTCGGATTGTTTTTGCACCGTCTGGCGGTGTATCTACTATGATTGGAATATTTTTGGAGCAATTATAACGTATTTGATGATCAGACACATTGTCACGTGGTGTTGCTGGGATGTTTTCACGGAGTCGGTAAGGGGGCGCACGCCGAGAGTAAGAGGGCGCAGCGCCCCTGTTCCCCCGTTTAGACGAAAGCCTGGCATCTACCGCTGTGTCAAAGGCTTGCCGCTGCTCCATGTTCGTAATGTTTCTAGTGAATGAAGCGCTTCCGGCATAGATTCTGTAAACAATCTATGGCTTCCGGTCGCAGTTCTACTACGTCACTGCCTTGAACACGCCTCTACCCAGGGCCGTTGGAGATGCTCAAAGTTGATTGGCTCCCGATTTTTCGGGAGCTTGGAAGAGGTGGAGATAGCTTGCCTTGCCAGACTAACAGGCCCCCGTGTTGCACCACACTTAGGCCGAATCCCATTTCACCCCTTGGACCAACCCCTTGGCCCTTCCCCTCCATTTTGCGCGTTCACGTGAAGGGGTAGGGGTATCCCAATCCCAGTTAACGCGGAGGGGTAGGGGAAGGGGTAGGGCTTCTGTACCCCTCCAAACGGAGATTTTCCTGGAGCTGACTCCGAACGAAGGGGTTTGAGTGATTTCCCACAATGCCATGCGGATTTCAGCGAGATTTCATGCGGATTTCAGAAAGATGGCGGTTCCCGCGGCGAAAGATTGTCATAAATGTATTTTCTCCATTATTTACGTGTTTTAAGTTGTTATTCAGAGGAAACACGCCGCTTGATTCGCTTTCGAGCTGAGAATGAGCAGCGATTTCTGAAATCCAAGCTGCTGCTAAAAAGCTTTGGGAGTGAGTATTGTTTTCGGTTGCTTAACTGCGTACGTTTTGTTCTGTTATTCTCGCTTTTATTGTTTACATGAGTGTTCTGACACCTCATTCTGTCGGATGTGGTGCACGAAGCGCCAAAGATATCCCATTCAGTGGTGTTAGTTAACAAATCACACCCTGCCAGCAGAGATTTCTGGTTCTGCCTCTGGCTCTGACTGTAGCGGCTGGTCGCAGCCAATGACGCATTTGGTCGCGTTTTGCTAACGTAAACGCTGACGGAGGTACGCGATGACGTATGCGATCGTTGAAGGGCTATCCCAATACGTAAGGGTTGAATTTCAAGCCCTATCCCTTGTAGCTCAGTTTCAAGGGGAAGGGCCAAGGGGAAGGGGGAGGGGTAGAAATTAGAATTGGGATTGGGCCTTAAGGGCCCCATACACGTTCAAAAAAGTCGTCAAAATTTTGTATCAAAATTTTGATACAAAGTTTGATCGTGTGTAGGGTGTTTTGATGTCAAAAATTTGATGTAAAAATTTTGAACCCAAATTTTGACATATCAAATCACTTTGATATTTTTTGAAGAGTCGTCAAATTATTGATGCGTGTGTGGGGGGCTTGATGGACAAGCGTTCACTTGGTGGTATAGATGAACGCATCACAGTGTCTTCTTTCAATATCAATGGCTTGACAAGGTCCAATAATTCATCGAAGGATGGGGCATCCATCCTAAGGAAATTACAGAAGTCCTCTGGTTCTTTGAGACGAAGTTCTCTGAGGAGGTTGACGTGACCGTACGTTCGCCGTTTCAAAAACCAGTCTTTCGACCATTTCCGTCGATGCCGAGGCGGTTCATTGTACAAAGCGAACACAAGTGCTACGGCCACTGCTGCGTCCATGTCAAAGTTTTTGACAATACTGAATTTTTGATAGAAAAAACATTGAATCATATGTGGACATTTTACATCAAAATTGTGTATCAAAATTTTGATATCAAAATTTTGATACAAAATTTTGACGACTTTTTTGAACGTGTATGGGGCCCTTTAGGATGGGTGGGCCCAGGCTACCAAAAACCAGACATTTGCAGCTAGAATAGTCATTTACCACATTAGCAATGTATAGAGTGCATTTCTGATTAGTTTAAAGTGATCTTCATTGAAAAGAACAGTGCTTTTCTTTCAAAAATAAGGACATTTCAAAGTGGCCCCAAACTTTTGAACGGTAGTGTACTTTCTAAGACTTGTTGACCAATACAATTGTTACTGTGTATATAATTTTCATGTCATTTTTCATCATTTTGGATTTAATGCAATGTGCAACATATCACAGTTTAATAGTTATTGCTGAAACATGTGGAGGTAAGATTATTTTATGCATGGTTATGTTAGAAGTTACTAAGGATTTTGTTATAGAAAGTAAGGATTTTGAGACCCTGTAGTGCAGGTGACGCCTATTTGGGGTTGATGTGTATGAGAGAGAGAGAGAGAGAGAGATGAAAAAGCCGTGCCTTGATGAAGAGCAGGATGTTGAGCACTTTGGTCTCCCTCTTGCCGTTCTTCTCCCGCAGCACCAGCAGGTCCAGCAGGGCCGCTCCCACCCCCCGGCCCAGGTCCGCCAGCCGCGCCTGCAGCTCGGACACGGAGTAGACGCGGCTCTGGCAGTACTGCACCATCTCCGAGAAGAGCAGCGCGAAGGCGCTCAGGCTCACCTCCGTCCGGGGCCGCGACAGGGAGCGCTCCAGCACCGCAGACTTCCCTTTGGTGAAGCGGATGTCCATGTTCCTGTCCCCTGGAAAACAACAACCAGCAGAGTGTTACTGATAAACCCCGCGGATTAAAATCATTAATAATATTTTACAACAATATCAACTTATTTAAATAGACTATTAATTAAATAAAATTATTCCATTTACTGGCTGAATATTCAAAACCAACACACCTCTTCACTGCAACAACTTCCGGGTTTCTTTTTCTTCGGATTGGTTTGGAGTCAAGACTGCTATGTCACTGCCACCTAGCGGACTGGAGAATTGGTACATCTCATTATCTCTAGCCGCTTTATCCTGTTCTACAGGGTCACAGGCAAGCTGGAGCCTATCCCAGCTGACTACGGGCGAAAGGCGGGGTACACCCTGGACAAGTCGCCAGGTCATCACAGGGCTGACACATAGACACAGACAACCATTCACACTCACATTCACACCTACGGTCAATTTAGAGTCACCAGTTAACCTAACCTGCATGTCTTTGGACTGTGGGGGAAACCGGAGCACCCGGAGGAAACCCACGCGGACACGGGGAGAACATGCAAACTCCGCACAGAAAGGCCCTCGCCGGCCACGGGGCTCGAACCCAGACCTTCTTGCTGTGAGGCGACGGCGCTAACCACGACACCACCGTGACGCCGGATTGGTACAATAACCATTAATTTGATTTGATTTGAGCTTCTTTTATGGACACGCCCACTCGAAGTGATTTGGTGTCCTATAAGGATTAGAACTACTAGTTCACATATTGGGCGGCACGGTGGTGTAGTGGTTAGCGCTGTCGCCTCACAGCAAGAAGGTCCAGGTGGGTTCGAGCCCCGGGGCCGGAGAGGGCCTTTCTGTGTGGAGTTTGCATGTTCTCCCCTTGTCCACGTGGGTTTCCTCCGGGTGCTCCGGTTTCCCCCACAGTCCAAAGACATGCAGGTTAGGTTAACTGGTGACTCTAAATTGACTGTAGGTGTGAATGTGAGTGTGAATGGTTGTCTCTGTCTATTGCCGCTTTTCCACTATCAACGCGGCTGAGTTGGGCTGAGCCGTGCCGTGCTCAGTCGGGCTGAGTGGGGTGGGGCTGTTGGAGTTGCATTTCGACTACAACCGCGCTGAACCGTGCTGGCTGGAAGTGGGTGGACACATTGGGTGGAGTTAGCGAAAGTGGGTGGACGTCACGTGATGTCGTTAGGCGGCGCAAACAGTGACATCAGTGATCTTTTAAGCAGTAGTCTCACGACCCGGATAGTAAACAATAAACATGGAGTCGTTAGTGTTGCTGGTCTTGGTGCTGTGGCTTGTTGTCACCGACAACGCCAACAGATACTGGCAAGAGCGTATAGATGAGCGCATAAGAGGCACATAAGAGGCGCATAAGGCTTCAGAAATTCTCGTAATTCGTAATTATTCTTCTTCCGGGTTTACGGTGTTTACAGATCCCAGCGCGCTCGCGGGGCGTGTGTGGGCATGTGAGGACACTCCTCCTCACCAATCAGTGCACAGGGGAGTGTCTCCTCACGCCCCTAGCTCCACTCGGCTCGGTTTGGCTCGCTTCAGCCCTACTCCAAAACCGTGCGAGTTTTGGGTGCTAAGCAGGGCTGAAGCGAGCTGAGTCGTGCTGCTCTAAGGTAGTCGAAACGCGAGCCGTGTCGGGCTGAAGTGAGCTGAAGTGAGCTGAAAAAGGGTAGTGGAAAAGCGCCATAAGTGTCAGCCCTGTGATGACCTGGTGACTTGTCCAGGGTGTACCCCGCCTTTCACCCATAGTCAGCTGGTATAGGCTCCAGCTTGCCTGCGACCCTGTAGAACAGGATAAAGCGGCTACAGATAATGAGATGAGATGAGTTCACATATTGTGACCAGGAGCTAAAGGAGGGGCGGGGCTAAAGGGCATGGGTGGGGCCATTGCCCCTTGGGCCTTAGGCCCTCCCCCTAGCCGTACAGGGCTTTCAGGCCCTCCCAATAAGTGTGCCTTATGCGATTTCATTGGAAATTCCTTGAAACCTACAAGTTTTCGCATGATTACAGACTAGTTGACCTATATAGCTCTCATTTTTGGTACACATTCTTATCATGGTTAAAAAAAATAAAATAAAAAACCTGTGATCCTTTTCACAGTTCCTTTTCATTTTTCATTTGAGGAATTTGCAAAAAAACTGCAATGCATGATGGGTATTCTCTAAAGGCTGCCTAACGTCCTCATCCGTCTGACAACATACAACAAGACTAGGAAGGTGCATGCCTGGTTATGGTTGTCGGTTGTTGTCCGATGCAGAGCATTATTTTCGGGTGAATGTGTTCTATGCATGCCTTGATGTAATCATTCAGCAGCTGTCACAAAGGTTTGTCAGTTTAAATCGGACTGCTCATTTGTTTGAGGCTATTCATCCAAATACGCTCCGGCATGCCAAGGACGAGGAGCTATACGAAGTGGCCCGTCGACTGTGTGATCACTATAGTCAGGATATTGACTAGTGTCATTTAGGGCTTGTTTCAAGGAGCAGATAGCGAGACGCACATCTGTGCTTAGCCTGGCCAGGTTGCTGGTAGTAAATCATCCAGCAGTAACTTCTACATTTATTGAGGTGTGCATGGCCTTCTTGCTTTTTCTCACTCTCCCCATCTCAGTTGCGACAGCAGAGCACTCTTTCTCCAAATTAAAATTGATAAATTATCTCAGGGTGGCACGGTGGTGTAGTGGTTAGCGCTGTCGCCTCACAGCAAGAAGGTCCTGGGTTCGAGCCCCGGGGCCGGCGAGGGCCTTTCTGTGTGGAGTTTGCATGTTCTCCCCGTGTCCGCGTGGGTTTCCTCCGGGTGCTCCGGTTTCCCCCACAGTCCAAAGACATGCAGGTTAGGTTAACTGGTGACTCTAAATTGACCGTAGGTGTGAATGTGAGTGTGAATGGTTGTCTGTGTCTATGTGTCAGCCCTGTGATGACCTGGCGACTTGTCCAGGGTGTACCCTGCCTTTCGCCCGTAGTCAGCTGGGATAGGCTCCAGCTTGCCTGCGACCCTGTAGAAGGATAAAGCGGCTTGAGATAATGAGATGAGATGAGAAATTATCTCAGGAGCGCAGTGGGTCAAGAGAGACTCTGTGGATTGGCCATTTTATCAACTGAGAATGAGCGAGCAAGAGCTCTTAACATCCCTCAAATAGTCGACGACTTTGTAGAGTGCAAGGCACGTCGAATGCCTTTTTAATGACGAACGCAAGTTTCCGTGTCGGCTTTGTAGTTGAAGACGTGCTTACACAATGAGGGTGTATCATTCATGATTGCTGGATTTTTGTTGTTGTTTAGTGTCTATTTGGAACATAATAAAAAATGAATGGAAGGCTATGTACCTGTAGGCCTATAAAAAAAAATAAATAATAATAATAATAATAATAAAAACTTTGAGCAAGTTCTGTTCTAATATAGCCTGATTATATGCCGCAGGCCTTCTGTTTGTTTGCAATTTCGTCATGGCTAGGTCCAAAGGCTATGTTCTTAAAAACTGCTTTTTGTTAGATATAGCCTGAGTAGGCCGATATGCCGCAAGCCTTCTAATTTGTTTGTTTGCAATTTCGCCATGGGGAGGGGGGCTGATTGGTGTTTTGCCGCGGGGCCTTGTGTGCAGTTGTTCCGCCACTGATTGTGACCAAGTGCGCACACACACACACACACACACACACACACACATTAAATACGAGTTTCTTTTTTTTCTTTCCAAAATTAAATTATTTCTTTTTCAATAATAAACTTATAAATGTCATTATAAAATTCTTTATGTAAAAGTACATTTTTAATATTAATTTCTAATTGTTTATCTTTTTAAAAAATAATTTGTCATGAAAGTTTGGATATTTGATATAATCTAGAAGCAGGTGTCTGACATTTTCTTTTACACCACAAGTTGTACATTGATTGGAGGTTAGCATAGCAGGGTTTTTTTTAGCATAGCGTTTTAATTTTACAACCAATGTAGATACATTACATTATTTGCACATTACCATGATATCTAAGGCATAATTAACAAAATTTACAATTAAAAAATATATATAATTAAAGTTCATTATCTATAAGTGGGGGCGGCACGGTGGTGTAGTGGTTAGCACTGTCGCCTCACAGCAAGAAGGTCCTGGGTTCGAGCCCAGCAGCCGGCGAGGGCCTTTCTGTGTGGAGTTTGCATGTTCTCCCCGTGTCCGCGTGGGTTTCTTCTGGGTGTTCTGGTTTGCCCCACAGTCCAAAGACATGCAGGTTAGGCTAACTGGTGACTCTAAATTGACCGTAGGTGTGAATGTGAGTGGTGAGTGTGAATGGTTGTCTGTGTCTATGTGTCAGCCCTGTGATGACCTGGCGACTTGTCCAGGGTGAACCCCGCCTCTCACCCATTGTCAGCTGGGATAGACTCCAGCTTGCGTGTGACCCTGTAGAACAGGATAAGTGGTTACAGATAATGGATGGATGGATACATTCAGGAAGATTACTGCAGTATCTATTTATTTGACCAAATAGAAAATACATAGACAATTCATGCACAACAGAGAAGAAAACAAAGTGTACATTACAACATGACAGAACAATTCTGGTTTCCACAGAGATGGAGACAGGGTCAGGGTCCACAAAAGTAATGTCATTTCCTGCTGCCCGGAGGCATGTGGACCCTCATATACTGTTCCAGATCAGCAATTAAAAAAGATAAACAAATACATTCAATTGCACAGAATGAAAAATGAAATGAAACTAGACTAATCATGTAAATAATGGATGGAACAGAGAGTTACACGTAAATATTACAAATTAACTATTTAGAAACAGATTGATACCAATCCGTAGCTATAGTTACAAATTATGAATAATCAATCAATCAATCAATCAATCATCTAATAATAATAAAATTAAACAAGTCCTAAATTAATTACAATTTACGACATAATTATAACAAAACAATAAATTATTCTAATACTCCATTTATTGGAAAATATTTCTATACAAATTAATATTTCCAAAACATTTTGACATAAATTTCAAGAAAACCTAAATAACATCAGGCGATATCTGTTTATAACAGTATCAAACAAAATAGGATCAATATAATAATTCAGTAGTATAAAAAGCCAATGTGTATTACAGTAAATGAGGTGTGAGATATTAGTGTGAGCACTGAGGAATAATCTATAAGTTACTGAAGTCTATCAGGATCGATTCATGTGTGATGTGAATTATGTGACCAATAAATACCGTTAAGACATGACGGTGAGAATGAAGTGAAAATGGAAAAGAACATGAGAAAACAATCCTGTTTCAACAACTGTCCTAAACTCAAAGGAAGAAGATATATATGAAAGAGAAAGATACAGTGTAGAAGAGAAAAACTGAAATAATCTCCCTAAAAATAATTATAGCAGTAAAAGAGTCGTTCAAAATAAAAATATCAGAGACTGAACTGGAAAAGGAAAAAACAATAATAGTGAAGCAGAGCGATATAAAGGTATGTAAGGAATGTGGGTAAAGTTAAGAAAATAAGAGGCGGTAATGAAAGGGGAAAAAGTCAGGAAATAATTTTCTTGGGGTGAATTTGATTGAATATGACGCTTTAACGGCGGCACGGTGGTGTAGTGGTTAGCACTGTCGCCTCACAGCAAGAAGGTCCGGGTTCGAGCCCCGTGGCCAGCGAGGGCCTTTCTGTGCGGAGTTTGCATGTTCTCCCCGTGTCTGTGTGGGTTTCCTCCGGGTGCTCCGGTTTCCCCCACAGTCCAAAGACATGCAGGTTAGGTTAACTGGTGACTCTAAATTGACCGTAGGTGTGAATGTGAGTGTGAATGGTTGTGTGTGTCTACGTGTCAGCCCTGTGATAACCTGGCAACTTGTCCAGGGTGTACCCCGCCTTTCGCCCGTAGTCAGCTGGGATAGGCTCCAGCTTGCCTGCGACCCCCCCATATACACGTGATGTGCATGGTAATATGGCTTCCAGATGGCGTCACTCGTCTCTACAGCGCGGATTGGACAATAAGCTCTCCGGATAGTTTACGTATACATCAGTGCTGCCCCCTAGTGGACTGGAGTATAGGTACAGACCCATTAGTTTAGTCTACTTTTATTAGTTTATTTGATTCGAAGCAGGCGGCACGGTGGTGTAGTGGTTAGTGCTGTCGCCTCACAGCAAGAAGGTCCTGGGTTCGAGCCCCAGGGCCGGCGAGGGCCTTTCTGTGTGGAGTTTGCATGTTCTCCCCGTGTCCGCGTGGGTTTCCTCCGGGTGCTCCGGTTTCCCCCACAGTCCAAAGACATGCAGGTTAGGTTAACTGGTGACTCTAAATTGACCGTAGGTGTGAATGTGAGTGTGAATGGTTGTGTGTGTCTACGTGTCAGCCCTGTGATAACCTGGCAACTTGTCCAGGGTGTACCCCGCCTTTCGCCCGTAGTCAGCTGGGATAGGCTCCAGCTTGCCTGCGACCCCCCCATATACACGTGATGTGCATGGTAATATGGCTTCCAGATGGCGTCACTCGTCTCTACAGCGCGGATTGGACAATAAGCTCTCCGGATAGTTTACATATACATCAGTGCTGCCCCCTAGTGGACTGGAGTATAGGTACAGACCCATTAGTTTAGTCTACTTTTATTAGTTTATTTGATTCGAAGCAGGCGGCACGGTGGTGTAGTGGTTAGCTCTGTCGCCTCACAGCAAGAAGGTCCTGGGTTCGAGCCCCAGGGCCGGCGAGGGCCTTTCTGTGTGGAGTTTGCATGTTCTCCCCGTGTCCGCGTGGGTTTCCTCCGGGTGCTCCGGTTTCCCCCACAGTCCAAAGACATGCAGGTTAGGTTAACTGGTGACTCTAAATTGACCGTAGGTGTGAATGTGAGTGTGAATGGTTGTGTGTGTCTACGTGTCAGCCCTGTGATAACCTGGCAACTTGTCCAGGGTGTACCCCGCCTTTCGCCCGTAGTCAGCTGGGATAGGCTCCAGCTTGCCTGCGACCCCCCCATATACACGTGATGTGCATGGTAATATGGCTTCCAGATGGCGTCACTCGTCTCTACAGCGCGGATTGGACAATAAGCTCTCCGGATAGTTTACGTATACATCAGTGCTGCCCCCTAGTGGACTGGAGTATAGGTACAGACCCATTAGTTTAGTCTACTTTTATTAGTTTATTTGATTCGAAGCAGGCGGCACGGTGGTGTAGTGGTTAGCTCTGTCGCCTCACAGCAAGAAGGTCCTGGGTTCGAGCCCCAGGGCCGGCGAGGGCCTTTCTGTGTGGAGTTTGCATGTTCTCCCCGTGTCCGCGTGGGTTTCCTCCGGGTGCTCCGGTTTCCCCCACAGTCCAAAGACATGCAGGTTAGGTTAACTGGTGACTCTAAATTGACCGTAGGTGTGAATGTGAGTGTGAATGGTTGTCTGTGTCTATGTGTCAGCCCTGTGATGACCTGGCGACTTGTCCAGGGTGTACCCCGCCTTTCGCCCATAGTCAGCTGGGATAGGCTCCAGCTTGCCTGCGGCCCTGTAGAAGGATAAAGCGGCTTGAGATAATGAGATGAGATGATTCGAAGCGTTGATGTGTTACTGCCCCCTACAGGACTGGAGTGATAGTAAACTTAGTTTAATCTACTTTCATGAGTTCATCTCCTTGTATCTGTCTGTCTGTCTAGTTTTTCAGGATATTTTGTTAATGGTTACTATTTAATTATGGTGTACTGTTTATATTGGTGATAGCATACATATTTATAATGTATACTGTATCTTATAGATATTGTATATTATCAATATAGATATTTTTATGGATAATATAGATATTGGATATTATAGTGTTTATTATAGATAGATATTGTATAATACAGATATTTTAGACATATATAAATGTTTCAATTATTTATTTATTTATTTTTTTAATCATTACTTTATTATTACTTACTGCTTGTTACACTGTTATTGGTCCTGTCTTGTGCTTTAATGTTTGTCTTGTTAATGTCAGTCCAATGTTTGTCCATGTCTTTACATGGGATAGAGAGAAACGTAATTTCAATTTCCTTTCATGACCTGTGCATATGAAGAAACTGACAATAAAGCTGACTTGAACTTAAACTTATGTATAATATAGATATTGTATATTATGGATATTGTATATAATAGTTATAATAGTCATTGTAGATTGTAGTGTTGTAGTCCAGTCTTGAGTCTCTAGTGTTGAAGTCCGAGACAAATCCAAGTCATTAAAGAAAATTTTGAGTCGAGTCCAATGTTGATCTGAGTCGAGTCCAAGAACAAGACTCCAAGTATACCATTTGATGGTGGCTGTTGCTGCATTTATGTGAAAGTGTCTCTGCTACTGTGTTGGACTGACGTTACTGCTCGACTGCCCCATTTTAGTTAATAGCCTACAGATAAAAAGCTTGCTCATTGCTCAGCAAGCCCTGCCCACTATCAACAGGGCAAATAACATGAGAAAGGGTGAACACTAGATAGTTCATCAGTTAGTGAATATCCATCCATTATCTGTAGCTGCTTATCCTGTCCTACAGGGTCGCAGGCAAGCTGGAGCCTATCCCAGCTGACTATGGGCGAGAGGCGGGGTACACCCTGGACAAGTCACCAGGTCATCGCAGGGCTGACACATAGACACAGACAACCACTCACACTCACGGTCAAATTAGATCTACCAATTAGCCTTACCTGCATGTCTTTGGACTGTGGGGGAAACCGGAGCACCCGGAGGAAAACCACATGGACACGGGGAGAACATGCAAACTCCACACAGAAAGGCCCTCGCCGTCCGCTGGGCTCGACCCCAGGACCTTCTTGCTGTGAGGCGACAGCGCTAACCACTACACCACCGTGCTGCCCTGCACTGTAAAAAAAAAATCCGTTGTTTTTACGGAAAAACACTGGCAGCTGTGGTTGCCAGAATAATCCTGTTAAAAATACAGTGAAATGTAAACAACATTACAGAATAACTTGTACATTTCACTGGGATTCCATATACAATTAATGATAACTAAATGTAAATTTTACAGGTATTCAATGTACAATAATGAATACATAACTGTTAATTTTACGGATATTCATTGTACAATAAACAATGATTCAAAATGGTTACAAGCAATGATCTACAAAACAGATATTTTTGGGGGGGCCTTTTTCACCTTTATTGGATAGGACAGTGTAGAGACAGGAAATGAGCTGGAGAGAGATCAGGACATGGCCTTGGGTCAGACTCGAACCCAGGTCCCCAGATTCATGGTATGGCGCCTTAGTTGACTGAGCCACGACAGTGGCCATTTTTTTGTTTTTTTAACAGGGTAATGATGTAATTTTAACTATCACATTCTGTTTTAGTATTACAGTTTGTCTGTGTTTAAACTACAACAATTTGTAAATTCTACAAAAAAATATGATCAATTCAACATATTCTTACTGTTAAATTAACAGTGGAATTTGGTTAGGAGTTTTACAGTATATTGATGTAAATTACACACTGCTTCATTGTTTTTGTATTTACAGTTTTTTATGTCATGATTTTACATAAATTCACTGTTAATTCTATGGACATTTTTTACAGTGTGTTAGTGAATATCTTATGCCAAATTATTATGCTGTGTTACAAAAAATAAAGAAAAAAATCTGAGTTCTCGTCTCCAATTTACGAGTCCAAATGCAGTTAATGCATGAGTCCGAGTCATCAGTGCTCAAGTCCAAGTCAAGTCACGAGTCCTTAAAATTAGGCCATGAGTCAAATTAGAGTCAGAGTCCTGGACTCAAGTGCTACAAGCCTGGTAGATTGCATATTTATTATATTGTACAATGTCTATATTGGGTGGCATGGTGGTGTAGTGATTAGCACTGTCACCTCAAAGCAAGAAGGTTCTGGGTTCGAGCCCAGTGGCTGACAGGGGCCTTTCCGTGTGGAGTTTGCATGTTGTCCGCGTGGGTTTTCTCCGGGTGCTCTGGTTTCCCCCACAGTCCAAAGACATGCAGGTTAGGATAATTGGTGGCTCTAAATTCACTGGAGGTGTGAATGTGAGTGTGAATGGTTGTTTGTTTCTATGTGCTAGCCCTGCGATGACCTGGCGTCTTGTCCAGGGTGAACCCCGCCTCTCACCCATAGTCAGCTGAGATAGGCTCCAGCTTGCCCGCAACCCTGCACAGGATAAGAGGCCACAGATAATGGATGGATGGATGGCTATATTGTCCATATTGTACATTACATATACATATAGGAGGCTGCAAAAGTAGGTATACAGTAAGGATTATTCCAGTATTACCAGTATTGTAATAGTGCTGTTAGGTTTCATTTAATACTAACGTTTTGTGTGAATGTTTTGTTTTTCATTACTGTATACCTACTTTTGCAGCCCCCTTTATATTATTTTTTCTTATATTACATACACATAACTTACACATACATATCATCCCATCCCCATTCTCATTATCTCTAGCCGCTTTATCCTGTTCTACAGGGTCGCAGGCAAGCTGGAGCCTATCCCAGCTGACTACGGGTGAAAGGCGGGGTACACCCTGGACAAGTTGCCAGGTCATCACAGGGCTGACACATAGACACAGACAACCATTCACACTCACATTCACACCTACGGTCAATTTAGAGTCACCAGTTAACCTAACCTGCATGTCTTTGGACTGTGGGGGAAACCGGAGCACCCGGAGGAAACCCACACGGACACGGGGAGAACATGCAAACTCCGCACAGAAAGGCCCTCGCCGGCCATGGGACTCGAACCCGGACCTTCTTGCTGTGAGGCGACAGCGCTAATTACTACACCACCGTGCCACCCCCACACATACATATATTCAAACTTTGTTCCTTCTATACCGCTAGAGAGAGAGAGAGAGAGAGAGCGAGACCAGCTGCTGGAACCAAATTCCTCATGTGTGTCAACATACTTGGCCAATAAACATGATTCCGATTCTGATTAACTGTGATCTTAGTTTAATTATTGTATATTCATCCTGTTTTGCTCAACCTCTAGCAGAAATTTGTTGCTGGATTTTGAAGTGCATTTTTTTGTTTGTAATTTTACACATTTGTTAATTAACTAAAAAAGGAAAAAAAGCAAAGAAATGCTTTAATTAGTTCATTTGATTTGAAGCATTAATGTGTTCCTGCCCCCTAGCGGACTGGAGTATTGGTACATAACCATTAGTTTTGTCTACGTTCATTATTACCTCGCCCAGGACGGAGTCCACCAAGGGGCGAGGTATTGTTTTCGGTGGGGTTTGTTTGTTAGTGATATTACGGGAAAATGGCTGGACCAATCTTCATGAAACTTTCAGGATAAATGAGCATTGGTTTCAAATAGAACCTCCAACATTTTGCGGGTCATCCAGTCATGGTCAAGGTTTTTGTGGTTACTGCTTCATATAGAGTCGGCCACTATGTCATCATGCTATAAGAATGTAAGAGTGTAACAATCACGTGGTACGATGTGAGAGCAGTACGATGTGTTCTGATTGACTGAGAGCAAAAGAGAATCAGAATCAGAACCATGTGTATTGGCCAAGTAAGTTCACACACAAGGTCAAGGTCACCAAAGAGGTCAAAATCATTTTTTTATGATATCTTCCTTCATATTCATCATAAGTGCTACCAGGCGAGATTTGTTTTGCTTGGCAACACTTGGTTTACTTGATTTGAAGTGTTGTGTTACTGCCCCCTATAGGACTGGAATAATGAAAAATGTTTCTTTGTCGTGTACATAAAATGTCAGTGAGTTGCTCAGGTACTCTACAGCTGTGCAATAGACATGTACATCCGTCCATTATCTGTAGCCGCTTATCCTGTGTAAGGTCACGGGCAACCTGGAGCCTATCCCAGCTGACTATGGGCAAGAGACGGGGTACACCCTGGACAAGTCGCCAGTTCATCGGAGGGCTGATACATAGAAACAAACAACCATTCACACCTCCAGTCAATTTAGAGCCACCAATTAGCCTAACCTGCATGTCTTTGGACTGTGGGGGAAACCGGAGCACCCGGAGGAAACCCATGAAGACACGGGGAGAACATGCAAACTCTGCACAGAAAGGCAGCTTGAACCCAGAACATTCTTGCTGTGAGGTGACAGTGCTAACTACTACACCACGTACATCAGAACATAAAGTGGGGAGGAGAGAAAGAAAGACAGACTGGGGAGATTATTTACAAATACAGTATATGTATACAGAATATACTGAATATTGTCGCATGTATGAGTTGTATGTAGAGTGTTTTGGTAAACTGGGATGTATGGATGCTGTCAGTCCCCCACTCGCTTGCTCACTCAAGTTTGTTGACGGTGTAGTAACTGGCTGCTTTATGTCCTGGGGCTCCCTCATGCCTGTGTTACCTTCTGACTCTCCCCTTTTAGTTATGCTGTCATAGTTAGTTTTGCCAGAGTCCCTGCTTGTACTCAGCGCAAAATGTATACTGTTCCTACTTATTCAGGTGACATTGGGCATACCTAACAACCTGCGTTTTCTCTCCCCCCCCCCCCAATCTGTCCCTCTGAGTTACATGTCAATCCTGAGATCGAGATGCCGAACCTCTTCTGCTCCTCGGACCTGCCTGATCCATCCTGATGCCCTATGTCTGGTCGGAGTCGCATCACATCACTCCTGTAGTGGACAGCCCCATATGGACAGTTGAAAGTCGCACTTGGAGGACGCTCTGGACACTTACAGTAATGCTTTTATGGCTGAGGACTATGGTTGACTTGCTAACTTTAGGACTGCAGTTGTCATGAACAGTTTTGCACTCAAGTTTCCATCAATGAAGAGTCACGAAACTGACTTCATGTTAAAACTGTTAATGTTATAGTCATGTTGTCTGTTGTTGCCCAAATGAGGATGGGTTCCCTTTTGAGTCTGGTTCCTCTCGAGGTTTCTTCCTCATGTCGTCCGAGGGAGTTTTTCCTTGCCACCATTGCAATCATTGGGGATAGATTAGGGATAAAGTCAAGGCAAGTCAAGTTTATTTGTATAGCGCTTTTAACAATAAACATTGTCGGAAAGCAGCTTTACAGAATTTGAATGACTTAAAATATGAGCTAATTTTATCCCTAATCTATCCCGAATGAGCAAGCCTGTGGCGACGGTGGCAAGGAAAAACTCCCTCAGACGACATGAGGAAGAAACCTCGAGAGGAACCAGACTCAAAAGGGAACCCATCCTCATTTGGGCAACAACAAACAACATGACTATAACATCAACAGTCCTAACATAAAGTCAGCTTCATTGATGCTATAAACCCCCCACCGACGGAAACCCGAGTGCAAAACCGTTCATGACAACCGCAGTCCTAAAGTCAGCAAGTCAACTGCTGTCCCCAGCCACAAAAGCACCACTGCAAGAGTCCAGAGTGTCCTCCAGGCGCGACCCCCATCTGTCCACATGGGGCCGTCCTCCACAGGAGCGATGCGATGAGACTCCAACCAGACACAGGACACCAGGATGGATCAGGATAAAATTAGCTCATGTTTTAAGTCATTGAAATTCTGTAAAGCTGCTTTGCGACAGTGTTTATTGTTAAATAAACCTGCAGCAGGGTGGCACGGTGGTGTAGTGGTTAGCGCTGTCGCCTCACAGCAAGAAGGTCCTGGGTTCGAGTCCCGTAGCCGGCAAGGGCCTTTCTGTGTGGAGTTTGCATGTTCTCCCCGTGTCCGCGTGGGTTTCCTCCGAGTGCTCCGGTTTCCCCCACAGTCCAAAGACATGCAGGTTAGGTTAACTGGTGACTCTAAATTGACCGTAGGTGTGAATGTGAGTGTGAATGTGTCTGTGTCTATGTGTCAGCCCTGTGATGACCTGGCGACTTGTCCAGGGTGTACCCCGCCTTTCGCCCATAGTCAGCTGGGATAGGCTCCAGCTTGCCTGCGACCCTGTAGGACAGGATAAAGCGGCTAGAGATAATGAGATGAAACCTGCAGCACGGTGGTGTAGTGGTTAGCACGGTCGCCTCACAGCAAGAAGGTTCCGGGTTCGAACCCAGTGGCCAATGACGGCCTTTCTGTGTGGAGCTTGTATGTTCATGTGGGTTTCTCCTACAGTCCAAAGACATGCGGTTAGGTTGACGTGGGGCGGCCTTGAGCAAGGTACCGAACCCCTGACTGCTCCCTGGGTGCTGTAGTGTGGCTGCCCACTGCTCTGTGTGCGTGTGTTCACTGCTTCAGATGGGTTAAATGCAGAGGATGAATTTCACTGTGCTTGAAGTGTGCATGTGACAAATAAAGGTTTCTTCTTCTTCTGAAAGCGCTATACAAATAAACTTGACTAAGTAGGATGTAAGTGAAGAAAAGATCCTGAGTGTAAAGACTGGACTGTGTGTCCCATGAGTTTATTCTCCTTTCACTAACTTTATTAGATTCTTAAAGAACACACACACACACACACACCTCACACACACACGGCACCGCCTCGTTTTCGCGCGAGTTTGCGAGTATGGGCGGGGCTTCAAAAAAGCGCTCTGACTTCCGATTGGCTCGCGTTTGGACTCCATTTCCGGTTCGCACTATTGCGCGTGCCCAGTGACCCTGAGGAGTGAAAATCCATTTAGTGATATTTTAAAATGGCTCCGACCACAAATACTTCAGCTTCAGAGCCTTAGCTACATCCACAGCTCTCAGTTCTGAGAAACAGGAAGAAAGAAAGAAAGAAAGGGAGAGAGACGCTGGAGAAAGAAGAAGAAGAAAGAAGAAGACGCTGAAATAATTCTTTAGTCGGCTGGAGTTTGTTTTTCGAACTAGCTTGTTAGCTAGGCTAAGCTACATGTTTACTTAGCCGGCTAGTTCGCAGCGTTAGCTTAGTTTAATTATTATTATTTTTTTGCTAAATGCTAGCTCGCTCGTACGGCTAAGTTACTTTAGCTAGCGTAAAGCTAGTCTTCTCAGCAAGTTTTTGTCTTGTCTTTCCTCAAATGGCCGATCCGAGGAAAGTGCCCTTCGTGACTCTGGCTTCCTACAGCACCTCGACGCCGGTGCCGGAGTCCAAGAAGCGGCGGAGGGAGGAAGAGGGTGAAGGCGGTCTCCAGCCCCACGGGAGGGACGGAGGAGGGCTGTTCAGTAACGGGAAGAGCTCCGGGGCTGACGGCGCCGCCGAGTCCAAACCCACCATCAGGCTCAAACTGTCCCTGTCCGAACCCAGTGAGAAAGGGTCCACTGAGTTCAGCTACACCGAGCTGATCCAACAGCAGGCAAGATCTCTCTTTCTCTCCTCCTCTTACCCCTCTCTTACCCTGCTCTCCAGGCCCAGGACTCACTTCCGCATAGACAGGTCACTTATTTGTGTGTGTGTGTGTTAGGGTGGTCCCAAAATTATTTTTTTAGGATTTTGTTACGACCACCTTACATTGCCTAAAAGAAGTTATTGTGCGAAATTTGGTTAAGATTGAACAATGTTTAGAGGTGCCACAAACAAAGCCATTAAAGTTTTCACTCGACACAATATAAAATAATGTGGCTTATTAACTGTTTCATATTAATACAAACAATACAGTAATATAGCTTCCTGTGTTCAAAGTAACAATAGCTATTACTTGTCTGTGACTTTCTAAACCCTTTGGCATTCTGGTATCTTGTGGAGATAAAAGAACACACTAAAGGCCAATTTACAGTATGCTGACAACCCAGTCCTCGCAGACGCTCTGCGCGCACCTCCCAAAAATTGTGACCAAAGCAGACAGCGTCGCAGACAAGAGGGCTCTGATTGGTCCACTCTACATCCGCTGTACACGCACTTCCGCTTCCCTACTTTCCCGGTTTGGTTTGTTTTCACGACCGCCGTTTTTAAAAACACGAACGAAGATGGAGCAGCACGAAGAGTGGTTGATCGAGGAAGTATGTACATCTATACGACTCCAGTTCTAGTCATTATAAGGACAGCGAGGATAAACACTCCACTAACCACACCCACCAACTACTCCTAGCGATTTCGCGACTTCGCACCCCCTTGCGTTGTGGCGGTGAAAAACATCGCGCACGCCTATTACTCCCCGCTCAACGATAAATTACAACTGTCTGCGAAAAGCTATCGCGTCACATCCATAACGGAATTTCGTCACATCCATAACGCTGACTTTTCCTTCCGAAACTCTGCATGAAATACAAAACATTTTAAACAAAGATTTTTTAATATTCACCTTGGACCCCTCTATCAAATGGATATCTCCATTTCGACATTAGGTTTACAATTTCACAGAGTTTGATAAAAATGTACAGTCACCCAAGAAAAGTGATACTTTTTCTGTCACATCCATAACGCATTTTTTATTGGCATTTTCTGGCATGCCCTAGATGTACTATGGGAATTGTTCTTGTTCTATCACTTCTCCAGTACAGCCTTAAAATATGCAACACCTGTTTAAATACCGGGAGACAATAAAACATGCACTGGGTCATTTGTTGCCATTTTGAGTTCAAGTGTCACGTCCATAACGCTGGAATTGCTCATCTGCGAAAGCCTTGTCGCAAGAGCATGCAGAGGTCTTAAGGACTTCCCTAGCAGAAGGAAGCTTTCTCCCAGACAGTTCCTTGGAAGTGGGACCAGTTAACCAAACTTTTACCCTGTCCACACTAGGGATTTTGTACCGATACGAAACTACTTTCGTACCGCAACACCTGTCCACACTAGCAACTATACCGGTACTGTAGCGGTATAACAATCAGTACAAAACCCACAAATGTATCGGTACTGTAGCGCTTCGCTGTAGTGTGGACAGATGAAGCGCTCTGTATCGATACAAATATAATGCGCATGCGCAAAGTCACACACCTCAATCGATGTCTTCGCTGAATAAAATAGTGAAGAACGGAGATTCGTTTGTTTCTTTCTCAACTGCCTCGCGCGTTTTATACGATTCGACTGAATAAATGACCACCAGAAATACAGACTGTACACTGACAACAAAAAGCACACACACGCTGTTTCATCCGCCATATTCTCGGAAGGAAGTTATTCGGTAACCATGGAAACATTTCACGCACGTGCATTTCAACTACCGTGAAAGAAAACCGCAAACATTTCTCGCTAGTGTGGACAGATGCACTAAACTGTACCGGTATACTTTGTATCGATACAGTTATACCACTTTCGTACCGGTATAAGTGTGAACACAGCAATAATTGTCCTTTCTGGTTTTGTGCTTTGCACCACCGGTACTACTTGTATTACTGTTGCTAGCCATCTGAAAAACATAGAAAGAAAAACATTCACAACTTCATCAGCATATTACAGTCAGTGCACATTGTTTAAGAACCCCTTAGTGCATGAAAGTTAACCTTCTATCAGTCTATAAACTCTTCCTGCCTCTTCTTTTTCATAGAAGTGGCATATTCTCTCTAGAACTGTGACCTTTTTGGGGGTTTGAGATCTTCTCTGGAACAGTCTACGCACCAACTAATGTTAATGGCTTAAAGGAACAGTCCACCGTACTTCCATAATGAAATATGTTCTTCTCTGAATTGAGACGAGCTGTTCCGTACCTCTCCGAGCTTTGCGCGACCTCCCAGTCAGTCAGACGCGCTGTTACTCCTGTTAGCAATGTAGCTAGGCTCAGCATGGCCAACGGTATTTTTTGGGGCTGTAGTTAGATGCGACCAAACTCTTCCGTGTTTTTCCTGTTTACATAGGTTTATATGACCAGTGACATGAAACAAAGTTCAGTTGCACAAATTGAAACTTGGCAATTTTCTGTGCTATGGAAAGTCCGCACTATAATGACAGGCGTACTAACACCTTCTGCGCGCTTCGACAGCGCACTGATACCTTCACTCCTGAGAAGAACATATTTCATTATGGAAATACGGTGGACTGTTCCTTTAACCTGATTTGCAACCTCGTGTGGCACCTCTAAATATTAACCAATTTTTCTGAAATTTTGCTTGTTGCCTTCTTTTAGCCTATGTAAAAAAAATGGTAGGGTGGTCGGAATGTTTTGGTAAAAAAAAATTTTTCCCATGCATTTCGGGACCACCTTAGTGTGTGTGGTGTTGCTCTGGTCTGCGTAGTACTTTGGTGTGTTTTTTTTTTTTTTTAAAAGTTCATAATGATGATCTACTTGAATCCTGAATTGCGACCCTTCACTCCACTCACCTCCATCTTCCAGTCTGTCTGTCTGTCTACAAGAAGACACAGAAATCATTTTCTTCTTCATTCACCATATAGCCAAAAGTATATAGACACCTGGCCATTACTCCTGTATGTCTGATCATAACGTCACCTGGGGGCCAAACAAACACATCTTTCCTGTAAGCAAGTCTTAAATATGACTCATTTTTGTGCTGTTCTCATGTTTGTGTTGTTCAACTAGTTCACATTGATAAAAGGTATACAACACACAAGGTCTCGCCTTTATCAAGAAAAAAAAAACGTTAACAAAGACAAGCATATGCATCAAGAGCAACGAAGAGAATAGGACTAGGATACGCTCTAAGCCTGAAAGCGCCAGAGAGATTCATGAATACCTGCATTTTTGGCGATTGTTTTATTTCTGGTAAAAGCTTGTACTTTATATATCAAGGGAAAAAAAAAACAGTCGTGAGTGAGTATGGAAGAGTTTGCATAAGAACTTCGTTTTGTTTTATTTTTGCATTTGAGTTAGCATCTTGATGCGAGTGTTTGATTTTCTTACAGATGTACCAACGCCCTTATTTGTTAAGGAAAACCCGCGATGCTACGCGACTTGTATGTTTGCGGACGCTGCTGGTAGCACGGTCGCCTCACATCAAGAAGGTTCTGGGTTTGAGCCCAGTGTCCGGCGAGGGCCTTTCTGTGTGGAGTTTGCATGTTCTTGCCGTGTCTGTGTGGGTTTCCTCCAGGTGCTCCAGTTTCCCTCACAGTTCAAAGACGTGCGATTATGTTAATATGGGATGGCCTTGGGCTGAGGTGGCCTTGAGCGAGGCGCCGAACTCCCAACTGCTCCCCAAACCGGGCGCTGTTAGCATGGCTGCCCACTGCTCTGGGTACGTGTGTGTGTTTACTGCTTCAGATGGGTTAAATGCAGAGAGGAATTTCACAAGTGTGTGACGAATAAAGTTGTGCTTGCGTTCTTTCATACTTACGCACGTACTTTATGTAATATAAATCTGGACAATTCTGACAGGTGGCAGTGCGAGGAGAAATCATCATGGTGGGAAAACGATGTCTGGTTTTGCTGTGTTGACTTGAGGGAAGAAAGATGCTGAAGATGATAAAATCTTTGCATTCTGACGCTGTTGTGAGGGTGCAAAAAAAATAACAGTGGCATAGAAAATGGAATGTGAGATCTTGACATTGTAATTTCTAGTGTGCTTCATCAGCTCTTCTTCAAAGCGTTCAGACTAGTGAACAACAGTGCTACACAAAAACATGAAAACGCTGGTACTGCAATTTGTGCCCGGTTTGCGTTAATTTCTGACTTGTCTAAAGGGCTCTGGGAACGCGTGGCAGCCATGATGCGTGCGCACAAGTGTTCTGGGCGTCAGGAATATTCCGGCCCTGAGTTTCCCTTCACTGCTTCCAGAATGTCGATGCTCTGGTGTCATGACGCGAAGCGAGATCTGAGAAGGTTGGAGTGGAACAACTCGAGTGTCCTGACTGAACTCAACCCCAGTGAATGCCTTTGGGATGACCTGGAATTGGAACTGGAGCCTCCTCAACATCATCAGTACCTGATCTCATTAATGCTCTTGTAGCTGACCTGAATGAACTCGAATCCCAACAGCCACGCCCTAAAATCTAGTGGAAAGACTTCGCAGAAGAGAAGAGTGGGGCTGCTTGTAACAGCGAAATTTGGAATGAGGGTGTGATGGTCAGGGATGCACAAACTTTTGGCTGTATAGTGTGATCAGTCACTCAGAGCTGTAACCATGGAGACATCACTAAACCTTTTTATTTATTTTTTTTAAATGATGGCAACGTCAAAACTTAGATGTGTACAAGCAAGTCTGTAATCACGGCAGCTTCAGTTTCTTCCGTGGAATTGATTCTGCACGTCTTGGATTGTACTGACGGTACTGAAGCGATTATGAACATCATTCTTCTAAAAGATATATTCCTTCAATCATGGTGGTGGAGGAGAGCACTGTCTAAACCTGGCTTGATATTTTACAAATTTTGAATAGATTTTGATAAAATGTCGCATAACACATGGCCATGAGTTGAGAGAAGGTAACGTGAGCGCTACTATGATGCTCATCTAAAATCTGCCGATAGGAGGATGGCAAACTTGAAACTAATTATTTCTGAACAAATGATGGTTTAAACTCCCTGATTTCTACATGTTTATTAATATGACCAGTGTACAGGCCTGACCACTCTTATGGTAAGGTGTAAAGCTGCCAAGCGTGCTCATGAACAGGGGGGGGATCTGAGTTACTTCTCTACATTTTAAACATGTTTTCTTTAAGCGTAACATCGTTACTGTTTGTATTTACGTGAGACTGTTTTCCAATTGGATGGCACGGTGCTGCAGTGGTTGGCACTGTTGCTTCACAGCAAGAAGGTTCTGGGTTTGAGCCCGGTGCCCAACGGGGGCCTTTCTGTGTGCAGTTTGCATGTTCTCCCCATGTCTGTGTGAGTTTCCCCCACAGTCCAAAAACATGCACTTGGGTAAACTGGCTACTCTAAAGTGTCCATAGTGGTGTGTGTGCATGTGCAGAAAGGAACCGGTCGCCCTACTGCTGCAGTTCTGGCCAAGTCAACCAAACATGGTTCGCCTCAAACCCGGATCCGGTTCGACAGAGATAATGACGACGATAAAGTTTTCTGATTCCTGTTCTGAAAATTTGGATCTTGTACAGTGTCATGAGGAATAACCTTAAGAGCAATTTTAAATAAACTGCGTGACTCTGAAATCTCTTGGAGGTGTTCAGGTGTGAGAAGTCTGAAGGTCGTAGCATCACCAATCATTTTCATATTGAAGCATTCAGTAAAACCCGCTGTGTTTTTGTGGAAAATTGTTTATCCCTTCATGGACAGTGTATCCATGAACTGGGACAGATGATGCCATTTTCAAGGATGTACTTTATCTCCTACTGGTTGCCTTGTAGGACTACATCAGTGCCTCTAACTAGAGTTAGGCCCAATTCTAATTTCTACCCCTCCCCCTTCCCCTCCGCCTTCCCCTTGGCCCTTCCCCTTGAAACTGAGCTACAAGGGATAGGGCTTGAAATTCAACCCTTACGTATTGGGATAGCCCTTCAGCGATCGCATACGTCATCGCGTACCTCCGTCAGCGTTTACGTTAGCAAAACGCGACCAAATGCGTCATTGGCTGCGACCAGCCGCTACAGTCAGAGCCAGAGGCAGAACCAGAAATCTCTGCTGGCAGGGTGTGATTTGTTAACTAACACCACTGAATGGGATATCTTTGGCGCTTCGTGCACCACATCCGACAGAATGAGGTGTCAGAACACTCATGTAAACAATAAAAGCGAGAATAACAGAACAAAACGTACGCAGTAAAGCAACCGAAAACAATACTCACTCCCAAAGCTTTTTAGCAGCAGCTTGGATTTCAGAAATCGCTGCTCATTCTCAGCTCGAAAGCGAATCAAGCGGCGTGTTTCCTCTGGATAACAACTTAAAACACGTAAATAATGGAGAAAATACATTTATGACAATCTTTCGCCGCGGGAACCGCCATCTTTCTGAAATCCGCATGAAATCTCGCTGAAATCCGCATGGCATTGTGGGAAATCACTCAAACCCCTTCGTTCGGAGTCAGCTCCAGGAAAATCTCCATTTGGAGGGGTACAGAAGCCCTCCCCCTACCCCTCCGCGTTAACTGGGATTGGGATACCCCTACCCCTTCACGTGAACGCGCAAAATGGAGGGGAAGGGCCAAGGGGTTGGTCCAAGGGGTGAAATGGGATTCGGCCTTAGACTTCAGGAGATCATTAGTTTTCACTGTGTAAAGCTTGTGCAATGAAGATGAGTTGATTTGCGTTTACTCCGTGTATATCTCCCTCCATCTTCCTCTTGTTCATTTTCTCTCCTCCTTTCATCTCTGTAGATGAGGAAAGTTCCTGAAGGACTCACGCCGGCTCTGGACCCAAACGACCCGCTGGCTGATCAGGACCGAGAGAGACGAGAGGTCGAAGCTCTGGCCAGGAAGTTTGAGAGTAAATATGTGAGTCATCTGAGGACATGCAGACCTGAATCAGAGAAATAAAAAAAATACAATGTGCAGAACCTCAATATTTGTCACTTGTAATGTATATAAGGTCTCAGAAATGCTTCCTTCTGATTGATCAGTATGTGTGCAGTGTTTTCCCCAGAAAAAAATTAAAGCCCTAAATTCTGGCATGATAATACACAGACAATTGAGCGCCAATGGCGCGAAAGCGAGCGCCAAAGGCACAAAGCGAAAATAGATGCTCTCAGGTGCATTTTCAGGATCTCCTGAGAGGTTTTAGATACACGATTATAGGATAGATTTTACCGGTGTTTCAATGATTTCTGACCGAAATGGCGTTATTGTATACACATTTGAAATTTCACCTTAAAGTTCAACATGCAAGTTAAACTGTTTTGTTTAGATTACTGAGGTATATGATGGACTGAAAATCTACGGGGATCCCTTAATTATCTATGATCAAGTAGTGTCGTAACAAAAATGTGCATGAAAATATGAGCAGCGGTTTTGCTCTATCTTATGCAATCCAATGAAGAGAATCGATCATCATGACCTCCTGTTGATCACAAAGGGATCTGAACCTAAGACCTGCCATCTTAAAATAAGTTGCTGTATTACTATAACTGTAATGGTTTAGAATGTTTCTGATGCAATTACCGTAATACATGTATAACTAAGCCCTGTGATGACCTGGCGACTTGTCCAGGGTGTACCCTGCCTTTCGCCCGTAGTCAGCTGGGATAGGCTCCAGCTTGCCTGCGACCCTGTAGAACAGGGTAAAGTGGCTAAAGATAATGAGATGAGACTTTATTAAATGTACTAGATTAAGATTAAAACATATATTTAAAGGAAAAGAAAACTTCATTCATACATTTTAAGTTTGCAGAAAGATTCTGTACTTATAAACACATTTATGAAGAGAATTTGTTAATAAGTGTCAAATGTAGCATAATGTCGAATAATAATGATAAGCGTATTTGGCAGTGTGATGTCACTGCGACCCTTTAACAAAAGAATAATCCGGAGCCGCCTTTTGTTAAATGGATTCCAGTGACATCACACTGCCAAAAATGCTTATGATTATTATTTGAAATGATGCTGTATTTGACACATTTGGACAACTTCACTTCGTGAGTGTGTTTATAAGTACATAATCTTTCTGCAAACCCAAACTAATGAATTAAGTTTTCTACTCCTTTAAAGCAGATTTATTCTCCTTGGCTTTTGCTTGGCCCGATGTTGGGCGAGACTCTCATACCCCTTTTCCACCAAATCAGTTCCAGGGCTGGTTCGGGGCCGGTGCTGGTTCACAACTCGTTCAACTTGCGAACCAGCTGAGAACCAGTTTGCTTTTCCATAGCTCGGGGTGTTAAGGGGAGCCACGTCAGTACGTCATTGTATACGTCAGTTACGTCGCTGCGTTTGCATAAACCTTGGCACAAACATCGAAGCAACAACAACACGGAGAAGAAGCAGCAGCAGCAACAACAACAACAATAATGGATGACCTGCTGCTTTATTGCATCCATGATATCTTGTCGCTTATTTAAAAATGGTGCCCTCTCGCGGTCTTGCTATTGTTGTTGGTCTTAACAACCCCCCCCCCCCCCCCCCCCCCCCCCGCTGACGTAGGCAGTTCTTTCCTCCAGCCCAGCAAAGAGCTAGTGCTACCCTGAAACCGTTTTTTCTGGCCCAGAGCCAATTCTTTGCCAGTGGAAACAGAGAACCCGGTTCCAAACTAAGCACTGGCCCTGAACCAGCCCTGGAACTGATTTGGTGGAAAAGGGCTATCATAGTCCATCTCGCGGTCATCCATGCTGATGTGGATCAGATTGTCCAGCGAGTGCTTTTTGAGCCAGTTGCTGTGATCAGAATTGATGATGTTTTCGTTGTTGTGACAGTTGTTTGGTTTTGTGCGCCATCACTCGTGGGTTTGTTGACGTTTAGTCAACCAATCTTTGATCGAAGCCATAATGATAATAGACTAGGTGAAACTTTTGTGATTTTAAATCAGTCGGCTTTGTCCGTCTGGTGGGGGACAACATCGGCAGCCAATGAGATCGTTTATAATGAATCGGAAAATTCCGGGATGTCTGACGTTTCCTTTCGATATTTTTTATTGGACGGTTTGAACACGTGATCTTGACATAGCCAACAGATTAGTTTGTTAACATCATACCACGCGGGCATATTACTTTGACAGAATCAACGCAAACATTGGGGGGGGGGGAAGACCACTTGTTTAACACAAATTTATCAGTCAATATGTAAATGGATCTGTTATTTGCTCTCCTATGTATCTAATTACTTGTGGGTAGGAAATTTAACGTATCGGTATAAATCTAAGCGTATCAGATTTTAACTAAAGCGACTAAGCGTATCGGCAGGCAGAGCAAGCGTATCGGGCCCGATACGCTAAAACGCTTTGGGGAAAACCATGGTGTGATATTTTCCTACCTCAGAAGCTTAACTGTAGTCTAACGAACATGTGTTCATGTTGGTCATTCGTTGTATCGTCGACAGGGCGGCACTGGGAAGAAGAAAAAGAAGGATCGGATGCAGGATCTCATCGACATCGGATACGGCTATGACGAGACAGATCCGTTCATCGACAACTCCGAAGCTGTGAGAAGATTCGCGCTCTTGATTCACTCTTTGTCGCTGTTAATGACGGAGTTTAAATAGTTTGTCTTGGAAACAAAAGTTGTTCGGACACGTTTAGGTCCGAAACTAATATGATGCGATTCAGACCAAACAGTGTTTCAGAGTAAAGCGATGGACATTGTGAACTGATCCATCATTTCTGATGTATACTTATTCTTTCTTTCTTGTTTGACTGTGCATGTTTTCAGTATGATGAGCTGGTCCCTGCCTCCCTCACCACCAAACTGGGAGGCTTCTACATCAACACGGGCACTCTGCAGTTCAGACCTGCGTCTGAGAGCGAGGACGATGATGGGAGCAAGGACGGAAACCACTTCAAGGTTCGCACAGATAACACTGCCTCAGATATCCGATATCACAGAAGCTAGGTTTCAAACCACGTCCATCTCAAGTCTCGCACCTAGATCCCTCCTGAGAGCTAATGGTGTACTATTAATACTAGAACTGCCAAAAATTAGCATAAAGAGTGGAGTCAGAGGGTGTGTCCTGCTGTTCTTTAGTGTGTATAGTTTGAAAGGATGAGCCGTGTGTACTTTTCTTGCGGTTAAGTAGGAAATAAATAAATCCCTTATATGGACATCCTGTTACAGGGAAATACTGACCCCCATTTCCAGAAAAGTTGGGATATTTTCCAAAATGCAATATAAACAAAAATCTGTGATGTTAATTAATCTGAACCTTTTATTTAACTGACAAAAGTACAAAACAATTTTCAAGAGTTTTACTGAGCAATTTAATTGTATTTTGTAAACATAAACGAAGTTAGAATTTGATGCCTTTAATAACACATTTTATTTATTTTTTAAATTGTATGGGATCTGAGGATACTAATTGTTGCAGTTTTGCATTTCGAATTTTGTCCATTTTTGCTTGATACAAGACTTGAGCTGCCCAACAGTCTGTAGTCACCATTGTCTGATTCTCCTCTTCATGGTGTGCCATACGCTCTCAATAAGAGACTGATCTGGGCTGGCAGCAGGCCAGTCAAGCACATGCACTCTGTCTACAAAGCCACGCTGTTGGAGCTCGTGCAGAATGAAGCCTGGCATTGTAAAGCTCAAATAAGCATGGACTTCTTGGGAAGAGACATTGTCTTGAATGTCTCAAACTCCTAATATATCAATGGTACCTTCGCACACGTGTAACTCCCCCATGCCGTGGGCACTGATGCCCCAATACCATCACAGATGCTGGCTTTTGCACGTTTCTCTGATAACAAACTGGATGGTTGTGTTCACCTTTGGCACTGAGAACTTGATGGGTGGTTTTCCCGAAAGCAAGCTGAAATGTGGAATCATCTGAACACAGTACACGTTTCCACTGTCTTTCGGTCCATCTGAGTTGGGCCCGAACTCAGCATTGTTCTGCATAGAATTGATGAATGGCTTTCTCCTTGCGTAATACAGTTTCAGTTTGCATTTCTGGATGCAACAGTGGACTGTGTTAAGTGATGAGTTTTCCAAGGTACTCTGGAGCCCATGTGGCTATATTTGTCACATTAGCATGAGTTTCTCAGGCAGTGCCACCTGAGCGCTCGAAGGTCACGCACGTTCGACAGCGTTTTCTGACCTCGTCCTTTACGCACTGAGAAGTCTCTGAATTCCCTGAAATCTAGATTTTGTAAGACACAAAATCTTATGTTGAAGTTATTTTTGAATTGACTGACAATTCTCTCATGAATTTTGGCACAAAGGAGTGAGCCACGCCCCGTTCTTGCTTGCACAGACTGAGCCTTTGGTGGATGCTCCTTTTATACGCAGTCATACCAATTAACCTGCTTATTGTGGAATCTTCCACTTGAATATCCTATAAACTTTTCAGTCTTATTTTGCCTCTGTCCCAATTTTTTTGAGAGCGTTGCAGGCATCAAATTCTAACTTCGTTTATATTTACAAAATACAGTTAAGTCGGTCCGTAAAACTATTGAAAATCTTTGTATTTTTGTCAGTTCAGTCAAGGTCACTGTGAATTAACAAATCACAGGTTTTTGTTTTTATTGCATTTTGGAAAAATCCCAATTTTTCTGGAAATGGGGTGTGTAATTAATGAGAGGGTCCGGAAGTGTGGGTATTCCTCTCGTACCACAGAAATTTGTTAATGATTGATTATTAATGAATGATGTATTGCTTGTCATCAGTTTATAGTTTTATCAATTAATACAGATTTTGAAGATTTTTGACATTGTAATTTTTTTTTTTATTCATTAAAAGTCCATAGTATTTTTAGACTCCATTCACTGTTAAATTTAACGTAACATTTTAGAAATTAAGCATGTGTGTTGAGGGTTGGTTTTTTTTTTTCTTCCTTTCTGTTTGAAGGCATGTCCCTATTTGTGCATGTGTGTCCCCTTTTGCCTTCAGAAGCTAAAAGATGGAGAGGAGCGAGTGATCAAGAGAAGAAAGAAAAAAGACGGCACTTTAGAGGAGAAGAAACCCAGAAAGAATCGCGTGTCGAAGCAGGGGTGAGTTTGGGCTGAGTGTGGGTGTGGCTTTGGGTCTGTATATGGACATTTAATGAAAAGTATGCAAGTGTCTTGTCTGTAAATCTGTGAAACTATAAGGGTGTGTGAGACAGTTTCTGCCTTTGTGTTTGCCTCCCACAGCGTTTCGGCTCTGAACCGGCCTGAGAAAAAGAAGAGGAAGAAGCTGATGAAGGACTCCCTCTCACTGGCAGCCATGATCCGCCGCTTCACACGTGAGAAAGAGGAGATGCGGAAAAAGAACCCCAGTGCTGCTGCTGCCGCCACCGCCGGCACCACTACAGGACTCAAACCCCCGAACCCCAACCGCACCGTTGTCAACTCGAACTCTGTCACCCCTGGCAACGACCTCGCTGACCTCACCAACGACCCAGCCGTCATTCCGCTGCTGGGTTCGGCTAACGATGACATGCTGCAGGACCTGATGGAAGAGCTGGATTTCTCGCTGCTGGATCCTTCGGAGCTGTCGAGCCTCGAGGGTCAGGGTGAGAACGGCAACGGCGCCATCCAGAGAGCAGGGGGAGGAGCTTCAGTGGGACGTGTCCAGAGAACCGGTCTCCTCCCCCCTCCGCCTCTTCCCATCGGTCTGCCTGCCCCCCTCACCAAGCGCATCGAGGACCTGCGAGCAGTGCGTGTACACACACACATGCACACGTTACATTTATTAATTTCTCGCATTTCTCTTATTTTAACCCCCCTTTTTTTGTCAGACTTCTGCTGTTTATTTTTTAGAACGTTTTTATTTTTCTTATTTAAGTTTTTATCCATATTGTAAATCTTTATCGTTATTCTTTTTCATGTGTTTATTTATGAGCATCTTTCTGACTTATCTTGCAGTTACATTTTTTTTATATACCTGTAATGTAACTAGCATGAAATGGTTTCTCTCTCTCTCTCTCATATGCATATATAATATGCATATATAATATGTATTTATTATATTTATGCATATGAGTGATTCCACGCTTATGGGTACTGAAATGGGGACATGAACTTATTCACCTAAAACTATTTCTTTTTTTTACCATCAGGTCACAAAACATGTAATCTTTAATGAATGATATGTTAAAAGATAACTTTAATTTTCTGAGATGTAATAAAAACATATTTATATGCCAAAGTCAAGCCTATGAGTTCCAAAATGATGTCTGTTCCATTACTTCTGTTACGATTGTCCATCTCGCGTCTGTTACAAATTAATTACAATCTAGCTATATACCATGTTAATCTTATTGAAAGAATGTGTATGTTTATTCTACTACACATGTTTATTAATTATATTTGCTAAAACATCACCTTCCTATGTTTCAAAAAGTAATTCTACATTGTTAAAATTGAGAATATATATGTCCACAACACTTCTGTTACGTTCTGACTTTGGCATATAAATATGTTTTTATTACATCTCAGAAAATTAAAGTTATCTTTTAACATATCATTCATTAAAGATTACATGTTTTGTGACCTGATGGTAAAAAAAAAGAAATGGTTTTAGGTGAATTTTTAAAAATAAGTTCATGTCCCCATTTCAGTACCCATAAGTGTGGAATCACTCATATATAATATATTTATTATATATGCATAATATATGCATATATAATAAATATATTATATATGCATATATATTATAGTTTCCATTTTAAAGCACGTTAAAGAAAAGCTGTTGTGTACGGTGAGGAAGTCAAAATTAAACCAGGTGAAAAGTGCAGTGTTAAATACCTGACGGTATAAAAGCACATTTATTTTACAGAACTGTCTGTCTAATCTACCTGTTTACTGAGTGATGGATTACATTTGAGACGAGAGTGAAATGCTTTTTTTTAATTTGCACCTGAACTCTTCTAAATGCCAGATACCCCATCGCACACTTAGCACTTCTCAGGTGTGTTGGGGGGAGGGGGGGGGGAAACACTGATCTCTTCTGTGCATCCAGGAGGATGAGGAAGAGGACAAAGATGGTGAAGGCGAGAGGAGAGAAAGTGTGATGTGTAGAGAGGTGAGAGTGGGGGAGGTAGAGAGAGATTCAGGACAAGTCATAGAGAAAAGAGCTGGAAGGTGAGGAAAGGAGTGAGGGGGAGAGAAAGATGTGTGGTGATGTGGGTGAAGTATAATGCTGCATCATACACACACACACAGATGTGTGATTATGCCTCAGATGATTTGAAGGCAGGTTTTGTTTAAGACTTCCTGTGTGTTTGATTAGAACTGATCTCCATACGTGTATCTGTGCCAGGGTTTAAAGTTTTTGTGTGTGTGTTACAGGCGTCTCGGCAGTTTGACATGGAGGGAAGGAAGAAGTTCTTCACGCTGGACATGAACAACATCCTGCTGGAGTGAGTTTGTGTTTTGTTGTAAATCTCACACCTGCTCTTTAGTTCCTAAACCTCAGCACGGGCACAGACGCGCACTCGGTGTGATTTTAGAGACTGAACACCACGTAGAGGAGCACAGATCGACCGGTTTGTATTCCGCTAGTGATTAATCCTTACTCGTGAATGAATCGATCGTTTTAACAGATTCTTTCACTCAGGTTCGAATAGACAATTTTTAATAGATTTGTTGTAATATATATATATATATATATATATATATATATATATATATATATATATATATATATAATTTTTTTTAAAAAGGGAAAAAATTGTATTTGAACAGATGCTTTTGCAAAAACATAATTTTGAATGGATTCAGAAAGCTTATTTTAAGATTGGACTGGATTGGATAAGGATGTTTTTGAAGACTTGCACAGGGCATTTTTTTTTTTTCTTCCCCCAAATGGATTTACCTTAAATACAAAATCCATTGTAACAGTTGATGAACTTGCTGATCTGAACATAATGACGTAACTTGATCGCTGAATCAGTTCCTGAACTGTTCAACATGTAACACTTCTAAAAACTCCCTTCAAATCGTGTAAACTAGTGGTCAGGTCTCACATCGCCGGAATCACTTCATGGTAGAGGCTGGCAGATGATTTTGAGCTTTCCGGGGACCAACCGGCACGTGTTCCAGGTTTTTCCGTCGGAATACACAAGAGCCGAGGAGCTATCTTGACAACCAGGAGGGTGTGGCTTCCATCCCCAGAAAGTTTCGTTGTGTTGAAAATTGCTGTGGGTCAAGTACCACCAACCGGGTAGGCTTACGTGGGCTACCGGGGGTTACTGTAGCATTCCGTCAATTATCGAGCTCAAAATGTTCACGGAACAACATTCTGTAGAAAGTGAAAAGTTTGCCTAGGGGTCATGGCTTATTTCGTCTTGCTGTGACTAATACTGTACTGCAGCCATGTAAACCATACACGTTGTAAAGCCATACGTTTACTGGAATCTTCCATTGCGCCTGTGGCTTCATTTGCATATTTACTCTGCCCATATTTATGCAACGGATCACCTCTAAAAATCTGCCGGAATGGCCACGGTAGGCCCGGCCACGGTTCTCACGGATCAACCAGCTCTGTCTGAGCTTAGCATAAGGCTAGGACAAGCGTTCACGCTAAGCTAATGGGTTATGATGAATGTAACGTATATTATACATATAGTCACATTTGTGCTTCCTCTGTCCTTTTGTGTGCGTGTTTGCACAGCATTGAGCTGCAGGTGCAGGAGCAGCCAGCTGACGTGCGCTTGGCTGTGTACTCTCACCTGGAGGCCTTCGTGCCGTGTAATAAGGAGGCCCTGCTGAAGCGGCTGAAGAAGCTCAGCCTGAACGTGCAGGACGACAGACTGAGGAACCCGCTGCTCAAACTCAAACTTGCCGTCTGCAGTGCCATGCCTGAACAGATCGCCCGCTACAACATGGACTGCCTGGCCAAAGTGGCAAAGTAAGTGCACCCCTGGTTGATCACAATCTTTTTCTCCTGTTTACGTTGATCAATAACTGTAAAAATACACCCTGCATTCCTGAGGCATCATATCTTTTGTTGATATCAGGGCTTTGAACCAGAATTTTTTTCCTATTGGTTCGTTCCGAACAGAAACGGAATTTTAACGTTTCCGGTTTTGGGTTCCACCATTAAATAGACGTTCCCGAACCGGTTAGAACAAAAAAATTTCATTCCCGGAACGGTTAATTACGTTCCCTGTCAGCTGTTTAACAATTGGCTATAAAATTATGTCTCTGTCTCATCCGGCTTAAGCCAAATGTAGGCTAATTCTATTACAACCTTCATTAAATAAGACAAGAAATAATTCAAAACAATTATTTCAAATGTTGGCGATTTGGATTCTCAGTATGTCTTCCCATCTACACAAACAGAAAAAGTGCCAAAAATGAAAGATAATTCGTTTAGTGTGTTACCAAAGGCGAGTCAGGCCCTATAGAGGGCTACCGCATGACGTCACCGCGCCGCGAGATTTTGTTAGGCGCCATATTGGAAGACCAAGTACACATCTATGCAAGTACATACATACATACAAAACAAACTACACCTGAAATGTAGCCAGGGCCGGTTCTGCCCTAATCTGGACCCGGGTGCAACATCGCGCAACCCCCCCCCCCCAGGACAACCATCACATAACTATAACTATAAACATTTTATATCAACTATTTTAACTAAATGGGCTATAATAAATAAGCCTGCAGGCAGCCACGGCGGGCTGCCTCAGAAAAGTAACCATTCAATGACAACTGAAAGCCTGCAGCCATGGTGGGCTGCCTTAAAAAGTAACCATTTGTCCTACCTTAAAACTCGTTTTGCATTTTCTGCCTCCTTTTTTTGTATTCTCAACCCTCCGTTTATTTTCTTTCCTTTTCTGAAAACCCGATTTGTGTCCAGACATTTTGTTCTGCTACCAACGAACTAACTCGTCAGGTCTCGTCTCTCGAGCCCGCGATGATTCCCGTGGGAGGGGCAACAACTGATACATTTTTACAAACAGCCAATAGGGAGGTTGCATCGTTCAGGCTCTTCTTTGCTTAGACGCTCAGTAATTCACTTATCACATGGAGACGTGATAGCAGTCCACCTTCCCGCTCTCTCCATTCAGTCAGCGAACGTCACACAGGAAGTGAACCCCAGCGGGTCATAGAAACTTGCGCAGGAGAAGAATGGCTTTTTTATTTGTAGGCTATGGAAACTTTGAGGAACGAAATAAAAACCGGTATTAACCGGTTACCATTATTTTTAATAAGCGTTTCTGTTCCGGAACATAAAAAATAATAAAGTTTCTGGTTTCGTTTCTGTTCCATGTGAAATAGAAAAAGTTCCCGGTTTTCGTTCCTTGAACCGGTTCAAAGCCCTGGTTGATATCAAAAGCTTTTGAACTGGTACCAGCATTGATTTCCATCATCAAGCCTTAAAACTCTTCCAGTGCAAATTTTTAGCTTCTGCTGAACTTCATTTGAGATGAAGATAAATTTCCTGTAGGATAAAGAAGGTAAAGGAACTGTTATTGTAATATTCTTGGGCGTGTGCATGTGAACTCCAGGCAGCAGTCAGAGGAGGGCGAGAAGAACGGCTCAGAGGAGGAGGATGAGGAGAGGCCGGGTAAACGGGTGATGGGACCCCGCAAGAAGTTTGTGTGGGACGATAAACTCAGGTAAAACCTTGGGTTTCACTGATTTGTAATTGTCCCGAGAGATGTGAAGTGTGGTCATGTCCCGTGTCTCTCTTTCTAATGTGTGTGTTAGGGCTCTGCTGTGTAATCTGGTCCGAGCTAAACTGGGCTGTTACGAAGCTGAGGGTCAGAACTCTCCCTCTCCTGAAGACTACCTCAAAGCCTTTATGGAGACCGAGGTGAAACCCCTCTGGCCCAAAGGCTGGATGCAGGCTAGGTGTGTGTGTGAGAGAGACTTTTCTTTGATAGCTCTTCCATCACTGTCAGTTCAGGTCTCCGTGTATCTGTGCATGTTTACATTATTACTGTGTCTGAGGGAGTGAGGTGTTGTGAAGTGCACTCACTTCCTGTCGTGGTGTCTTACAGGATGTTGATTAAAGAGAGCCGCATGGCCCACGGACACCTCACAGGAAACACGTGAGTTGACTCTTGGATTTTCCTCAAGCGTACTGATCATAAACAAATAAAAAATGCAGTTTGTCTGCAGAGTTCAGCTTCTAACACAGTTAACACTAATACTGTATGCCAGAAACATTCTTTAGCAGGGTTGAGCTTTGTGGATCTTGGAATAAACTCCTAAACCTAACAACTGCTTCCCAAATGACATCACTTTTCGTTCATGACATTCTCCTTAACAAATACCACCACCTTACTGACCTCCATGACCACGCCCTCCCTAAAGAAGACCTCCCCTGTAACGATCTCCTTATTCATGACCGCGCTCTCCCTAAAGATCTTCTCTGTAACAATCTCGTTCATGAATGCGCCCTCCCTAAAAAGATGACCTCTGCAACAATCTCCTTGTTCATGACTGCGCCCTCTCTAAAGATCTCCCCTGTAACGATCTCCTTGTTCATGACCGGGCCCTCCCTAAAGATCTCCCCTGTAACGATCTCCTTGTTCATGACCGGGCCCTCCCTAAAGATCTCCCCTGTAATGATCTCCTTGTTCATGACTGGGCCTTCTCTAAAGAAGACCTCCTCTGTAACGATCTCCTTGTTCATGACCATGCCCCCTCTAAAGGTCTTGTTCATGACCGCGCCCTCCCTAAAGAAGACCTCCTCTGTAACGATCTCGTTCATGACCGCGCCCTCCTTAAAGAAGACCTCCTCCTCTGTAACGATCTCCTTCTTCATGACCGCGCCCTCCCTAAAGAAAACCTCCCCTGTAACGATCTCCTTGTTCATGACCGCGCCCTCCCTAAAGATCTCCCCTGTAACGATCTCCTTGTTCATGACTGTGCCTTCTCTAAAGAAGACCTCTTCTGTAACGATCTCGTTGTTCATGACCGCGCCCTCCTTAAAGAAGACCTCCTCCTCTGTAACGATCTCCTCATTCATGACCGCGCCCTCCCTAAAGACAACCTCCTCTGGAACGATCTCCTTGTTCGTGACCACGCCCTCCCTAAAGAAAACCTCCTCTGGAACGATCTCCTTGTTCATGACTGCCCCCTCCCTAAAGAAGACCTCCCCTGTAACGATCTCCTTGTTCATGACTGTGCCTTCTCTAAAGAAGACCTCTTTTGTAACGATCTCGTGGTTCATGACCGCGCCCTCCTTAAAGAAGACCTCCTCCTCTGTAACGATCTCCTTGTTCATGACCGGGCCCTCCCTAAAGATCTCCCCTGTAACGATCTCGTTCATGACCGCGCCCCCTCTAAAGAAGACCTCCTCTGTAACGATCTCCTTGTTCATGACCATGCCCCCTCTAAAGGTCTTGTTCATGATCGCGCCCTCCCTAAAGAAGACCTCCTCTGGAACGATCTCCTCGTTCATGACCGCGCCCTCCCTAAAGAAGACCTCCTCTGGAACGATCTCCTCGTTCATGACCGCGCCCTCCCTAAAGAAGACCTCCTCTGGAACGATCTCCTCGTTCATGACCGCGCCCTCCCTAAAGAAGACCTCCTCTGGAACGATCTCCTCGTTCATGACCGCGCCCTCCCTAAAGAAGACCTCCTCTGGAACGATCTCCTCGTTCATGACCGCGCCCTCCCTAAAGAAGACCTCCTCTGGAACGATCTCCTCGTTCATGACCGCGCCCTCCCTAAAGAAGACCTCCTCTGGAACGATCTCCTCGTTCATGACCGCGCCCTCCCTAAAGAAGACCTCCTCTGGAACGATCTCCTCGTTCATGACCGCGCCCTCCCTAAAGAAGACCTCCTCTGGAACGATCTCCTCGTTCATGACCGCGCCCTCCCTAAAGAAGACCTCCTCTGGAACGATCTCCTCGTTCATGACCGCGCCCTCCCTAAAGAAGACCTCCTCTGGAACGATCTCCTCGTTCATGACCGCGCCCTCCCTAAAGAAGACCTCCTCTGGAACGATCTCCTCGTTCATGACCGCGCCCTCCCTAAAGAAGACCTCCTCTGGAACGATCTCCTCGTTCATGACCGCGCCCTCCCTAAAGAAGACCTCCTCTGGAACGATCTCCTCGTTCATGACCGCGCCCTCCCTAAAGAAGACCTCCTCTGGAACGATCTCCTCGTTCATGACCGCGCCCTCCCTAAAGAAGACCTCCTCTGGAACGATCTCCTCGTTCATGACCGCGCCCTCCCTAAAGAAGACCTCCTCTGGAACGATCTCTTCGTTCATGACCGCGCCCTCCCTAAAGAAGACCTTCTCTGGAACGATCTCCTCGTTCATGACCGCGCCCTCCCTAAAGACCACCACCTCTGGAACGATCTCCTTGTTCATGACCGCGCCCTCCCTAAAGAAGACCTCCCCTGGAACGATCTCCTTGTTCATGACCGCGCCCCCTCTAAAGAAGACCTCCTCTGTAATGATCTCCTTGTTCATGACCATGCCCCCTCTAAAGGTCTTGTTCATGATCGCGCACTCCCTAAAAAGACATCCTCTGGAACGATCTCCTTGTTCATGATCGCGCACTCCCTAAAAAGACCTCCTCTGGAACGATCTCCTTGTTCATGATCGCGCACTCCCTAAAAAGACCTCCTCTGGAACGATCTCCTCGTTCATGACCGCGCACTCCCTAAAAAGACCTCCTCTTGAACGATCTCCTCGTTCATGACCGCGCCCTCCCTAAAGAAGATCTCCTCTGGAACGATCTCCTCGTTCATGACCGCGCCCTCCCTAAAGAAGACCTCCTCTGGAACGATCTCCTCGTTCATGACCGCGCCCTCCCTAAAGAAGACCTCCTCTGGAACGATCTCCTCGTTCATGACCGCGCCCTCCCTAAAGAAGACCTCCTCTGGAACGATCTCCTCGTTCATGACCGCGCCCTCCCTAAAGAAGACCTCCTCTGGAACGATCTCCTCGTTCATGACCGCGCCCTCCCTAAAGAAGACCTCCTCTGGAACGATCTCCTCGTTCATGACCGCGCCCTCCCTAAAGAAGACCTTCTCTGGAACGATCTCCTCGTTCATGACCGCGCCCTCCCTAAAGACCACCACCTCTGGAACGATCTCCTTGTTCATGACCGCGCCCTCCCTAAAGAAGACCTCCCCTGGAACGATCTCCTTGTTCATGACCGCGCCCCCTCTAAAGAAGACCTCCTCTGTAATGATCTCCTTGTTCATGACCATGCCCCCTCTAAAGGTCTTGTTCATGATCGCGCACTCCCTAAAAAGACATCCTCTGGAACGATCTCCTTGTTCATGATCGCGCACTCCCTAAAAAGACCTCCTCTGGAACGATCTCCTTGTTCATGATCGCGCACTCCCTAAAAAGACCTCCTCTGGAACGATCTCCTTGTTCATGACCGCGCACTCCCTAAAAAGACCTCCTCTTGAACGATCTCCTTGTTCATGACCGCGCCCTCCCTAAAGAAGATCTCCTCTGGAACGATCTCCTTGTTCATGACTGGGCCCTCCCTAAAGATCTCCCCTGCAACGATCTCGTTGTTCATGACCGTGCCCCCTCTAAAGAAGACCTCCTCTGTAACTATCTCCTTGTTCATGACCATGCCGTCTCTAAAGGTCTTGTTCATGATCGCGCCCTCCCTAAAGAAGACCTCCTCTGGAATGATCTTGTTCATGACCATGCCCTCCCTAAAGAAGACCTTCTCTTTAATGACGTCCTTGTTCATGACCGCGTCCTCCTGTCTGTCCTCTGGCGACGTGTTCCAGATAACGCTATGCTGTAGTTTGTTACACATTCATTTGCATGTCTGTTCCCTGGTTTTCAGATGGATGTGTTCTTGGGATGATGTTCTGGAGATCCCTTCAGCTCTGAGATCACATTGTGTTAGCACTTCTCGTATTTATTGTAAAATAATTTCTATCAGGCTGTGAGTTTGAGGTGCTGATTCAGACATTAGAAATGTGTATTTAGCTGCTAAATGGTGTGTGTTTGTCTGTTTTTGCAGAGTGAAGAAGACTCCCAAAGCGAAACCAAAAGTAAGTGCCCCCCAACCACCACTGCGCACATAGATTAAAAATGTAGGTCAGTATGTGTACAGTGCATCATTTGAAGAACAGCCTGATCACATTCACAGGAAGTGAGGTCCTGGTTTTGCAGTGTGGTAGGCATCCTTGAGTTAATGAGAGAGGAGCTAGACATTAAATTAAAGCTCATCATTAGACAGTCTGGTTGTGTATGGGTCCTCCCAGCCCAGTATATTTAACAATGTCTTGTTCATCTGCCATTTGTGTGCTTTGAACAATTCTGTCATTAATCATGATTTTTAAAGATTAGCTATTGGCCAAGCGCCCACAAAACATCTGAGGTTGTCGTTAACGACTGTATGAGCTCAGAACTAGCTTTTTCGTTTTACTTTTTTGACTGGTTATAGTGCTTGGAGTGAAATATTGGCTTTAATTATATAACTTGCTAATCCTTATCTAAATGTGTAATGAGAACTGGTACATTCACTATACTGACTCCTATTTCTTCTCTCGATTAGTCTCAGGATGGCGTTTGGCTCCAGCAGTCGACCACGCCTGCTGCCACACCCTCTACCCCGGTGCCCCTCCCTCAGCGGCCCCCTTCCCCCTCTGAGCCTATCTGCCTGTCAGACTCTCTGGATGAGGATTTGGGCGGTGCCCCATCTCTGGACTCTATTTCACAGGCTCTGGCTCTGCTTAGCAGCGCCGCCAAGGGGTTAATCCAGTCCAACAGCCCGCCCTCCCCTGAGGCTGCTAAACCAGTCAGTTCAGGCTCCACCCTCGGCCCTGCCTCCTCCATCAGCTCCTCCACCCCTGTGCTTCCTAAAAAAAGCACCATCAGTACCACTTCATCTGCTTCTCTGGCCACCAGTGGCCCTGTTTTCGTCTCCTCTGCTGCCTCCTCTAGCTCTTCTCCCTCTCCAGCTATCTCTCGGCCTCCGTCTGCATCGGTCTCTCCCTCCATCCGGAGCGAAGGAATGGGAGGAGTGAAGATTGGTGCGGTTGGCTTGACTCAGGTGCAGAGACACACGTTGACGCCGCTGCAGCGACCCGTCCCTACGACTGCTGCAGGCAACAGCAACAAGACGAGTTCAGCATCTCCGCCTAAACCGAGGCCGCCGCCTACTGCCTCGCCCCTTATCCCGCCTCACAAGAGTTTAAGTTCTCCCATGGCCACAGCCCCAGGCCTCCACAAACCCGGCAATAATAGCAGTACTGTTGGACGAATCGGTGCAGGCAGCACGACGCCGTCGTCTCAGCCTCACTCAACAGCACTGCCCATATCTTCCTCTTCGTTTTCTTCATCTGCTTCCTCTTCCTCTGCTTCCTCGCACCTCAATGCCAAAACGCAGTCCAAAATCTCCACCTCCTTGTCTCAGCCTCAGTCTCAGCCCAAACCGCAGCCGCCGCAGCATCAGCACCAACAGCCGCAGCAGCAGTCAACATTCGTCACGCCAATGCAGGCCACGCTCACCAAATCGCCACACAGCTCCAACTCCCCCATCCTCAAGCTCACTCCACGGGTGACGCCCGTTAGCTCCGCCTCACCCTCCCTCTCCAGGGCACCTACGTTACCCAGCATGCATCAGTTCTCTCCTAAAAGTCCAGGCTTCCATGCAGGGTTCTCGGGCGTCAGCGCCGGTTATAACACTCCTGTAGGTCAGCAGAAAACCCCCTCTCAGGTGAACAGCAGCAGCCTCACGAGCACTTCCACTCCGGTCACCAAGCACACCTCTCCTTCAGCTGGCTCGGCCAATCACGGGCCACGGCAGAGGCCAGCAGGCATGGCTAATCAGGGGGCAAAGCCAATGGTAACAGTTTCCTCAGCGACGGCTCCTCAGCTAGCACAGGTACAGGAGTGTGTCCATGATTTTAAATGTTTAGAAGTGTTTTGAAATTAAAAGGTTAGAAATTATACTCTGTCTCTCTGACATCTCTGCTGTCGTGAATTAAGACACTGTGTGGTGTAATAAAGTTTACAGGAGCTGTACTTTTGTTGTTGTTCTGGTTCCTGATCATGTTGCTTCGTTTCTTGGTGCATAGGTGCCGTCGTCCAGCGCCAGTCTTCTGGGTCCTGGCGCTGCAAACCTTCCGCTGAACTTCGGAATGCTGGGAGGAATCACTCCCGTCTCTCTGCCCTTCGCTTTCCCCAGCCTGCTGAACCTGCCCACCGTGACAGGAACTAGCGCTGGAGCTAACACTGCTAACCAAAGCAGCTCAGGATACAGCCTACAGCCCAGTGAGCATCACGCACACATTCCAAACTACACAGCAGGGTTTCTGTGGCACAATTAAGGGCAGGGTCAGAACCCAGTTCTCTAACTGGAGTATTGTAGGGCCCTGTGTAAAAGTATTTACACCATTATCATAACCACGTCCTGTTTGTGATTTGTATTGAAAACAGGAAGTGTATCTCAGCAGAGGGGGGGAATTCCCAGGCATTCATGGCTATATATCCAGAGTCTAACTTATTAAAGAGTATGGCTTCTCGCTAATCAAGCATTTTCCATGCCACAGAGCTCTGAATGTTGCTTCTTCTATAACTTTTATAGATGTTTATGCCTCTGCTGCTAATGATCTCACACAGGTCCAGGTTTCAGAGCTCAGAGTATCTGAAGATATCTGGAGATCAGGAGTTCTTTGATTTATTAACCATACAGACATCCCATTTACTGTTTTTTTTTCCTCTCGACTAAGTATGAGCTTAAGACCCCGGTCCCACAACCCTAATAACTCTCTGACTCTCTCCCTTGGCCTAAATTTTTAGTTCCAGTCTGGAGCAGAAACACCACAATTATAATCCCCACTATAATATCGCTTGGTCCTGACACATTGGTAAATAAACGCATTCAACTTGGGAATAGTCATGGAAGTCGTCCCCCCCCCCCCAAGGAGTAGCACATTATTCCGGGACGTACTGTACAGCTTGGACTCCAAAGCAACCTGTATACGCACTCCGGTGGTTGATAAAATACGGATAGGTCATGGACTACAGAAATATAATGAAGGATACAAAATACGGAGTGATTACGGATACTCATAGTTTATGGCTTGGTCACGGACACTTCAGTATATTACAGATTGGTTACCGATTTCATACGGATGATACATCACGGATTAAAAAAAAAAAATTTGAAGTCTTAAACACGTTCGAACTGTTGAAGTTCATAATTAAAATATCTTGCCTGCATTTATGTTTTATTAATTTACTATGAATATTTAAGGGAAAATAATCACACATCTGTGAATAAAAGACCCGTGCTTTTGTTAGTTTGTTTTTATTTATTTCCCCCCATGAATCTGTATTCTGACACTTTATGATCCAACAAGGATGTACAAAGACACCCGGGGAAAAATGGTACGTGCTCAGACAACGTCACATGTAAACAGTGACCCGATTGGTCAGATGTTTTATCGGATCAGGTCCAGGCCTGGAAAAATGGCTCCAGAAGCAATCTCACCGATATGGATCAGGGTTTTTTCTAGAAAAATTTAGTATGAGGGCGCTCACCATGGCGAGGGAGCGAAGCGGGGGGGGGGGGGGAGATGGTGCCGGTTGTCCCCCCCCCCCCCCCCCCGCCATGCAAAGCCTTTGAAAAATGCTCCAATGGGACATTCTGAGGCTATCTGAGAGGGAAATTGTAATAAATTGTCTGTCAACATTGAAAAAGAAAGAAGTAATCATCTTCTGCCCCGGACAGTCTTTGGCTTTCTTCCGCTTCGTGCCGCGGGATGACATCGTTAAATGCCCAAGTGTCAACAAAAACAACTCGTGAACTACTTCTGTCAAAAGCTCCTGCGCCGGTGGGTGAAAGGTCATTCAGTCTCGAGAAATCTCGCTCTACAAGTCAGCTGACCTTGTATGTAACCCATGTCAAATCTCGCGAGACCAGCCGCGACAAGTAAACAACTAAACAACATGGCGCCTCAGTCTGGAAACCGCCAATTCGGATGGTTTTTGCACCGTCTGGCGGTGTATCTACTATGATTGGAATATTTTTGGAGCAATTATAACGCATTTGATGATCAGACACATTGTCACGTGGTGTTGCTGGGATGTTTTCACGGAGTCGGTAAGGGGGCGCACGCCGAGAGTAAGAGGGCGCAGCGCCCCTGTTCCCCCGTTTAAACGAAAGCCTGCGGATAAACCCAGGCCTGGGCTATAGATATAGGTATCGTTATCAGTTTGGTGTGAGCGTCAACCACATAAACTGCAGGGGACCCATTTATTTATAGTTGTGGTTGGAGTTATCGGTATTGTGGGACTGGACCTTAAGATGGAAAATAATCCTAATGGAGCTCATTTGCATAAAAAGAGGAGTACGGTTACAAAATGAGTTCTGTAGCGTGTAACTGTACCAAAAAAAAAAAAAACCTCTTAAAGCGAGTAGCGTGTTTCCCCCTCCACTCCCACCCCAGTGTGAAAGCAGCCCTGAAAGACGCAGTCCTAGAGTTTCTCCTGTTTAAAGAGAAGCGTGTGTATGGAGTTGAATAATGACATCAGGATTGTTTTTATCTCCAGAAACAAACACACACACACCTGTAGACTAGTGTGCTTTGTGAGATACAGCGTGATACGATGCTCTGTCCTCGTCATGTCTTTGCTTGTCTCGTGCTGGTGTTGAATCCTGTAGTGTTTATTACTATACATTGTTTGATTCATTTGGTTCCTTTGTTGTTTGTGTTCACGTTCCATGTTTTCTCTGCTGAAATGTCTCTCTTCCCTTCTGTGTGCTGTCGTTTTGTTCCTGTTTAACTGCTGTGTAAACCTGCTTCCTGTCGTCCTGCTTTTTTTTTTTTTTCTCTGTCTGTCTTTCTCCGTCTGTCTCCTCAGATCTGTTAAAGGGTCTCATGTCAGGTGCTGCTCTGCCTCCGCACTTGCAGCTCGCTTTCTCAGGTAATCGCTCCCTCGTTCCCTCTCCCTGGTCCCCGCTTGCCTGGTGGCTGTTGTGTGTTCGTCTGGTGGTGGTTGCATGTTTTTGTAGTGTTTGGTGTTGAGCATCGTTTTTCCTTTTCATATCTCTCTCTCTCTCTCTTTGAACACATGTTCTGTTTTGGGGATTGATCACCGTTTCCTGTTTCAGATGTCAATCAAAGCCAGAGTGGGGATCTAAAGAGGAAGCTGTGATGTTACTCGGATGCTGGACTGTGGTATCACACTGAAGCAGCGCGTAACGCATGGACTGCAGGCTTGACCATTAAGCAAGAACAGCTCTTTTACCTTTTTTTTTTTTTTTTTTTTGGGTTTATGATTTATAATTTGTTTTTGGCAGTTGAATATTTGGAATATAATTAATTAACATCCCTGGCCTGGATGCTTTCTCTCCTTGTTTTGCTAATGTTTACACACACAGACCTTAATTGCTGTGGACAGGGTGGGGAAAGCGTTTACGCGCGTGTGTGGACGCATACACACTCGGAGTGAAATACGAACTCTGTAGAATCAGAGAACGGACAGATGGATGAACTGATCCCTCCCTTTCTCAGGTGTAGGTCCATGTCTCTGGTGCTGTTCCAGGTGGAGTAGTTGTTGTTGCTATTATTATTATTATTATTATTATTATTATTAATAAAAAGCCCCCACGGAACAACGACGAGGAGTTTTATATCCGGGCGGAACCAGGGGGCGCTGAAATTTGTATTGTACTTGAATTTTCAGAAGTTTGTCTACTTGAGCTGAACCTCCACACTAGCAAAATAAAAAGCAATAGTTAGTCCAAGGGAAAGAAAAGTCTTTGCACATGTGTTTTTTTGTTTTTGTTAATGGTGCATTCTTCGAACTCTGTTGGTACTGTGTGCTCACTCGCCATATAATTAGTGACTTCACCGTCTACAAAGTCATTTCTCGATAACAGGCTCGACAAAAAAAAATCCATTTCGTGACCAATAACACCAACAGTTACTGAAATGTGTTTATCTGGAAGGTACACGAGTGTCAGCCTTGTAAGGGAAAACGCACTATATGGCCAAAAGTATGTGCATCACTCACTACAGCATTCCAAACTGCCTCTGAAGGCAACATCAGCATGAGGACTGGTGTGTCAGGACCTTCCTGAGATGGGTCTCCATGGCTGAGCAGCTGCACACAAGATGATGATCGCCATACACAATGCTGAGTGTCAACTGGAGTGGTGTAAAGTGCCGATAGTGGACTCTAGAGCAGTGGAAACGTGTTCTCTGGAGATGCTCTTTCCTTTTCCAGCATGACTGTGCACAGAGCTCTATGAAGATGTGGTGTGTGAAGATTGGGGTAGAACAACTTGAGTGTCTTGCACAGGATGACCCCACTGAACACCTTTGGGATAAACTGGAACGCCGACTGCACCCCAGACATTATTCATGACCTAATACACAACACTCCAAGATCTAGTGAAAAGCCTTCCCAGAAGAGTAGAGGAGGTTATTATATCAGTAAATGGGGAAACTAACTCTGGTTTCAACAAAATCCATTGTTTTGGTATGGGATGTACAGTCGGGTCCATAAGTATATGGACAGCGGTGTAATTTTTGCCTGTACTCCACCACAATGGATTTGAACTGAAGCAATCAAGATGGGGTTTGAAGTGTAGACTTTCAGCTTTAATTCAAAGGGTTTAACAACTATTGCATTAACCTTTCAGGAATTACAGCTTTTTTTTTTTTTTTTTAAAACAAGCTTGTCCATCTATGAGGCCAACAAGCTGTTGCCATGGTGTCCGTCCACTGTTCACAATTCAGTTAAATCATATCTCCTCTATCAGTTCTCCACAGATTTCTGTTCCACTTGTTTTGTTTGAAAGAACTCCTCACTCCACATATAACTTGTTGTTTTGTCAGGTTTTTTGCTAATGAGTTAGTAACTGGGCCAAATTAACAAATTTTCCAGGCCTCTCACTAGAATTGTATTTCCTCTCTCATTTCTCATCCGATTCCAGTTCTGACTGATGTTTTGGGTCGATCTTCCCTTGAGGAACAAAACTTGGTCATTTGTTTGATTTTTCGTTTAAGTCCTATCTCCTCTGTCAGTTCTCAGTGGATTTCAGTTCTGATTGTTTTGTTTGAAAGAACTAGTCCTTCTCCACACATTGGTCATTGTCAATTTTTTGCTAACAAATGAGTAATTAGCTCAACTTAACATTTTATTCTGACTAGAATCGTATCTTCTCTCTCATTTATCATGTGAATTCAGTTCTGATCAATGCAGGGCTCGAAATTAACTTTTTTCTTTGTGTCCCCCAGTGGTCCCGAATTCTGTGTTGTATTGTCCCGAATGGAAGCAATAGGGTCCCCATTTTTTTCCTCTCTGAAATAACCAGTGGTTAATATTATCATATGAAGTTACTATTATATTTGTAACTATGCAATTTTGAACCCTTTATATCATTTTTACAATAAGTCACGAGACACAAGCGACACATGTCCAATACATCATCTACTTCAAAATTAGTTATTGCATTTTCAGTTTATTAAACTTTGGCGATCTCACTGTATGAATAGATACCCGTTTATTTAAAGGGGCCAACTAGCTCATTCAGAAAATGTTTCAACTCCCTACATCTGCAGCACACTTTAGTTGAAAATAAGACCCCTTTTATGTTCATTTCATCTACTTATACCTTCAATATCTGTTGGCATTTATAAGGCCAACTTATCATTTTCACCATTACCGTTATCCATTTTTATGAACTTTCCGTTATCCATTTCCGTTATCCATTTTTATGAACTTTCCGTTATCCATTTTATGAACTTTCGCTGCCGGGTGCAAATGTTAGCAACATCAGCATAGTGCCAGCAGGTCCGAGCCTAGTTGTGCTGCTGACTGACTAAACTTTCTGAACTAGAAAGACACCAAGAAAACTCACTTATTCTGTTGAACGGTATCTTCCGTCAATATCATCCACATCATTCCTGTTGTATTTTATAACGTGTCTAACAGTGTTCATTAAGTTCATTCAGTTGCTAGCGTTGCCTGCAGACCAAGCGATGACACTTTGGATCCTGAAGGTCCCGGAGACGTTATGTCTGGGCTTTCAGTTTCTTCCCCGCGGTCGGTCCGCTTCAACCACTTCAGCATTTTTGTTCTGGCAAGAGTCGGCGCAGCGTGTGCGGTAGCAATTCCATTCCAAGTCCATATAATGCGGACTCCGGCCGAAGATTCTAGAACAGAATGCGCTGCTCTGTAGCCTACGGATGCAGGTGCATCGAAAGTGTAGCTACTATGTATTTTTCGCTGTTAACATTTTAAAATTAAAATTGACAAATTAGGTGAATGTCTACGTATGTGTTACGGCTTTGTAAATAATATTAATGTAGAACTTTTTTTCTAGATCTATTTTTTTCCATTGTCCCGGGATTATCCCAGATATGATAATTTTGTGTCCCGATGACATTTTTTATGGTCCCCGGGACATCGGGACACCGTTAGTTTCGAGCGCTGGATCAATGTTTTGGGTCGATCATCCTTTGTTGATTTTCCTGTTGTAAAGTTTGTCATGGAGGTTGGTCCTCTGTCATTTCAGTTCTTTTTGATGTTTTGGTCGTCATGGATGTTTTGATGGCAGGTCAGAGGAGCTTCTACGTCCTTGACATTCTGGTTTTAAATTTTTTGTATTTATTTTTATTATACAGTTGCTCCATTTTCACAGGCTTACTAGTAGTTGGACAAACTAACAAATATAAGCACCATTTTTAATGTTTAGATGCAAGTCCTTTGCAGTGAATGACTGACTTCCTGAAGTCTGGAACCCATGGACATCACCAAAAATGCTGTTTCCTCCCTTGAGATGCTTTGTCAGGCTGTTACAGCAGTCACCTTCAATTAGTTGTTTGTTGTTTTTGTGTTTTGCTTTTCATTTACTGAAGTAGTCGATGTTCAATTGGGTTGTCGGAGTTGGTCATTTAAGAACATTTCATTTCTTTGCCTTAAGTTCTTAGGTTGCTCTCGTGGTACATTTTGGGTCATTATTCAGCTGTACTGTGAAGTTCTATCAGTTTTGCAGCATTTGATTGAACCTGAGCAAAAAGTAAAACTCGATACACTTCAGAATTTATCCTGCTGCTTCTATCAGCAGTTTACATCAAAACACACCAGTGATCCACTTCCACTGGCAGTCCACTGTTTCACAGGTGATATGGTCCACTGTGGATCACGAGCTCTTCCTTTTCTTCTCCATAAGTTCATCTTGTTTCTAGTCTAATTTGGTCTCTTCGAGTGCTACCAGTGGTTTGCATCTTGTATTTACCTTCACAAAGGCATCTCTTCATTTTTGACTTTGAAGATGATGGCCCTACCTCACTGAGAGTAGTTTTTCATTTGACTAGATGATATGAAGTTTTTCCTTCACCAAGGAAAGACTTGTGCTCACTTTCTAGTGGTTTTCTGTGGTCTTCCAGGTCTTTTGGTGTTGCTGAGCTTGCCGGTAGCCCCCTGTTTTTAAGAATGTACCAAATTGTTGATTTGGCTACATCTAATATTTCTGTGATCTGTGTTTTTGTTTTACTTCAGCCTAACAATGGCCGCCTTCATTTGCATCAACAACTCTTTCATGCACCTATCGAGTTCCTATGATCAACTCTCAAGTGCAACACTTGGAGTCAACTCCAGCCTTTTTATCTCCTTAAATTGACATTAAATCAGACCAGTTATTTTGAGCCTGTGCCAATGGAGGATGTATGTAAAAATCTGGAATTCTTGTTAAACCCCTTGAGGTAAAGCTGAACGTCAACACTTCAATGACCTCTTGAAGGCTTCCTTTCAAACCTATTCTGGTTTGAAATGAAACCTTTCATAATTTTGCCTCTCTGGTAGAGAGGTAAAATTTATGAAAATTGTCACTGTCCAAATACCTATGGACCTGCTAGTAGGTGTGGGGGTCAGGTGTCTGCATACCTTTTAGGTATATGGTGCATCTTAAACTTCCTTTACGTAGTAAAGGATCACAATAAACTAAACATATTAAGTTTAAACCTACTTTAGATTTTTATAATTAAACTAATTTCAAGCACTTATAGCTAGAAAGCAGCAAAATGAATAAGAAAATCTAACAAGAGTGCTCTGAGAGCACAATATCCCTTACTAGTACCTTTGGCGTAACTCTGATAAAATGTGACTAAATTGAACGAAATATGCATATAACCGACATTAACAAAGAATCCTGTCAAGTTTGGTATTATTGTGAGAGGAGTTGATTTCAGAAGGTAAGTACCCTTTCCGGGATGAAGGGATATCGCCACAACATAATCCCTGGCTGCCTGAAGGGGGATAAAAACAGGCTGGGAAATAGAATTCTAACAGTCTCATAAGAATATTCATTTGTCCATTATTTAAAATATTTTTGAAGTGCAAATGGTTGAACATTTCACTCACTATATGCTATGAATCTGCAGAATGCAACATAAAACTATAGCTGTAGCACTGTATTTTATAGTATGACTGTTTTAGGGCCACTAGTGAGAATAAAATTAATTACTATTCTTGAAGCGTTGTGCCTTCATTTCTGTAACATTGACCTTTTTTTCTGTTAAAATTGTGTACTAAATTATTTACAAATATAGATGTAGGCACTGCCTAAAAGCAGAGCTCCCCGTTTCTGGGTTGTAGAATTTTCTTATATCATAGCCCGCTGCTTTTGTTTTATTTCTTTACCAGCTAACACTGGCCACTAGGCGGTGTGTGTGACTGGCAATTGCTAACACTGGCCACTAGGCGGCGCGTGTGACTGTAATTGCTAACACTGGCCACTAGGCGGCGCGTATGACTGGTAATCGCTAACACTGGCCATTAGGCGGCGCGTATGACTGGTAATTGCTAACACTGGCCACCAGGCGGCGCGTGTGACTGGTAATTACTAACACTGGTATGTTGGAGGCATGCACAGGACCGAAACCATCAGAAAACAACTCAACGGACTTCATGTATCCACACTCTGTATGCCTAAAAAAAAGTTCTTTTGAAAAGTCAGGGTTACAACAATTAAAAAAAAAAAATTGCTAATGAATTACATCATGAGCACAATGTGGGAGTGACTGAGTTTACTCCTAAATGGAGAACCAATATTTTCCTACAAATCTTTATTCAGTGAGTTCACAGAAATTAAACACTAAGGTGGTCTAGTACTGTTCCATTGGTACTGTTCCATTGCTCCACTTCCCTCATAATGGTGCACACTGTGCATCTGCAAGAGTTTTTAAAGATGAACATGGCCGAATATTTGCAAATGACTAAAGGTAAGGCCAAAAAAAAAAAAGTGTGTTTCCGGTTACGTAGATTTCAAAACTAGGGTCGGTAGGCAGGCATTTTTTTTTCAAGATGGCTGCCATAACCTATATTTAGACAGGAATAATTTCACAAAATATAATGAATTTCTTTGCAGGTCACCTGAGTTACCACCTTCTGATGAATCTGATGCAGCATGAGACACCTTTGAACATGAATTTTTCTGTAAATATAACAGCTCAATACACCATGAGAGAGAGAGAGCAGCCCCGCCCCTCTCTGCTCCCTGAGTGCAGCTCGTCGCCTTGGTAACGGTGCAGGGAAAAGACGCAATATAACAAGCAAAGAGCGCTTTTTCTCAGAGTTCCCTCTCCTCGAACAACGCTGATTTATTCACAAAATACTTTCACATTGAGTGCTACAAGGCTCCCATGAACACAGTAATGTAATTTTTTTTGTCCCTAGTGTAAAAAATGTGGACACTAGAGCGAGTTAAAAACAAGTGACTTTTCTGATTTTGCAGTAAAAGCGCTGCCACGTTTATAACGTGAGTCTATGGGAGAGCGCGGCTGTCCTCTCCTTACTTTCAGGCTTCTCATTCAAAAACTGTAAATCCTATCGCTCAGGGAGACACTTGTCTTGATTCACACAATGTGTGACTACAACTTTTGAGACAATTGTGTGTGTAGAGTGAAAATTGTGGCTGAGAAAACAGTTTAAATGAGAAAGTTAGAGCTTTTTTTTTTCAAGCTGCCTACACTCTAAACTCCTGAGCCCCGCTGGTGTGTAACGCAATAGACACCCATTATAAAGCCTGAATTTCTCCAGATGTGCTCATGGTGTTTGATCTGTGACTGATCAAAAAGTATAGAACCCAGCAAAAAAGTTGAATGCCAGATCCACACAGGAGAATTTTGTCTCCGTTTTAAAGTTTGAATCATGTCTCTAGGTGAAAGACAAAATAAGCGTTATCTCTGCTTCTGTCCCCTCCGACGGCCCCGACACACTACTGCCTCCGCCGAGTGCGCACGCACACACCGCATGTCGGGGCCGCGGATGAGTTACTCTCCCCTGATCAACGAAGTCGGCGGGGAATTTGTGGTTATCATCGGTACAAACAGCGCGAATCACAACTTAAATGAGTGCGGTTCAGTTTGACATTATTGTCAGTCCGTTAGATAAACATTTAATTTTATTAAAATCGAAAATTAATATTTAGAGCCTGTGGGCTACAAAAATAATAGTCATTAAAGTAGCCGGCTGGACTTAATTGCGTCGTCGGCTGTATGGCCGGCAGCCGGCGCTTGTGGAAAGCCCTGATTTTCCCAGTGAGTGACAAAAACTTCCGGTTCACGCGGTTGGGTTATATGTAAAAGTCGCGACTGGGAAAAAAACGAAAAAAAAAAAGTTTAGGGTCGGTCGGGTAACCGGAAAAACACTTTTTTTTTGGCCTAAAAAAAACTTTTGTACGTGTGTATATATACACAATTTATTCTACCCACATTCACTGGCTATGAGCAACTGTGTGCTCTGATTGGCTACTCTACTACTAGGAGTAGCTCATATACCGTGAGTAGAGAAAAACAAAATGGCGGAGCGTGTTGCTGAACCAACCAAGGACGAAATAAAACTACTCGAAAACAAAACCCTAAAATTTATCAAGTATTTCATAGAAGCAGAAATAGCTAGAAGAATAGTCGTGTCCTCCCCCCAATATCTCCTGTTCCACACTCCAGCAAAGTCAGTAGCAGTAATGCACCAGTTGGTTTGCCAACAACCAAATCCCCTAATTACACTGTCTCATTGTACATCAAGGCTTCTCAAACTTTTTACATTCAGGGACTCCTTTAAAAGGGGGGGAAAATCCTACAGTTCACTTCATACAGATTTATTTTACAAACAATTAAAAAAAAAGGCACATTACTTAAATGTGTACATATATTTTGTCTGTTTATTGGAGATGCCCCCCCCCCAACCTTTACACCCACAGAATTCATTTTATTAAAAATTGTTGGCGAGTTACAGATTACAGTAAACAAGAAGAATAAAGAATGCAATTCAGCAACCCCTTGACCTTACTTCATTGAGCCAAGAACCCCACTCTGAGAACCATAACTGTAAACGAAAAAGAGAGCCATTTAAAAATGACACGTAGCCCCTTGCAGCCCAAGATCACTGTACGAGACTGGAAATTCAATTACTGGGTGGGACTAGAACTTTAATCAATCAGGCTGTATGGTTGACACCCCTGCTCTATGTACACCTACAATTTCTCCAAGGTTGATATCAAGTGGGTGGGGCTCATCAGATAGTTTTCAGTCTCTCCTGAGTCTGTGAAAATTACAACAATCCTGACTGATGATCACCATTTGGTTTATATTTTTACTAATTAGACACTTTTTTTGAGACTAAAGTAAATTAATTTCTCCCAACAAGCTGGAAATTAATTAGCCTGTACTTACACACTGAAATGGTTTAACGTTTATCAGGTGTCTGAAACAAAGCATTTTAATTTGTAGCTTCAAACTGTTTAAAAAAAAAAAAAAAATCTGCACATGATGAGTAACCAGTAAAATCAACGAACATATAAACGATTCCCAAACATCACAGTGTGGTGTATTTGTGATTTATATACTGATTCCTTGTGACTGAAAATGATTCAGTGAATCACTTTCATTGACTGAATCATTTGTGTAAGTTAGCACCAATGAGGAACACAAAAGATAAAGTTCTGGCTGGCCGCCACTCTACTCCAAGCTTAGCATTTTAATTTTTTTTTTTAAGTGACTGATTTCATCGATTACCAAGAAACAAAAAAATATATATAATCAAGCAAAAAAAAAAGACATTCTGGATACTTCAACACACCACAGAGTACCTCTCTCTATCATCAACCCTGATGTTAATCATGATGATACTCAATGACGTGTTTTTTAAAAAGTATCTGGATCACCTGACACACTGCACAGGATGGATACACTAAAACTGGAAACCTATAAACAAAAAGAGGAAAAGTAGAGAAAATAGGCAAGGATAAGAAGAGAAGCACAGGGCTGTGTGTGTGTGTCGGACGTCGTGTCGCACGCCGTTCAGCCACAGTCTATTTGACCAGAGGTCTGGTTTTGTCGTCGTCTCCACACTGGTGAGCTTTGTACTTTTTTACCTCAGCCATGTACTTAGACCAGGCGTCTCCTTTACCAGTCTCAGCCTACACACACACAGAGAATATTAGGACACATGGCATTAATTCATACAAAATATCTGAGCAAAACTGTTAGACATAAGCTGCACTTTAGTTTTCAGGGTAATAAAAAGATAAATATGATGAAGATGAAACAAAGACCTGGAGATGGAAGAAAGATTTAACACAAAACAAGCTGTTGGAAAGGAGTTACTTTCTTTTACTCAACACCTTCTCTCACATGCGCACACATCCCCGTTATAATAGAATACACCGAATCAAAAGCTGCTTTTACACCGACACTTGCACCGGAACAATTTGTTCCTGGAATGCTTTGCCCTGGCGCAACTGCCCGTCTAAACATGATTTGTGACACCGGTGGGTGCAACCTGCTCCACTTTACGAGGTGGTACAACTTTATCTATCTCGCTATGGCAAAAGTTAATAAATTATGTACATACATTATGGCTGGGAAACCACAACACCTTGCACCAATTACAGTGGCCCCCACTGTACCGAATCTGCAGGTCTTTGAACTGTGGGGGGAAACTGGAATACCCGGTGACACAGGGAGAACATACAAACTCCACACAGAAAAGGCCTCTGCATGCTCTTGCGACAAGGCTTTCGCAGATAGCTTTTCGCAGACAGTTGTAATTTATTGTTGAGCGGCGTGCGCGATGTTATTCACCGGCACAACGCAAGGGGGCGTGAAGTCGCTAGGAGTAGTTGGTGGGTGTGGTTAGTGGAGTGTTTATCCTCCGGTTACTTATAATGACTAGAACTGGAGTCGTATAGATGTCCGTACTTCCTCAAATCAACTGCTCTTCGTGCTGCTCCATCTTCGCTCGTGTTTTTAAAAATGCCGGTCGTGAAAACAAACCAAACTGGGAAAGTAGGGAAGCGGAAGTGCGTGTACAGCGGATGTAGAGTGGATCAATCAGAGCCCTCTTGTCTGCGAGGCTTCTGCGGTGGTCACAGTTTTTGGGAGGTGCGCGCAGAGCGTCTGTGAAGGTGGGGGGGCTACGCAGACGCTATCTGCGACACCGTCTGCGAGGACTGGGTTGTCAGCATAAATTGGCCTAAAGGCCCCCATCGACCGTGAGGTTCGAACCCAGAACGTTCTTGCTGTGAGGCGACAACGTTAACCACTGCACCACCATGCTACTAATCATTGTTCTGGAACATCTTGTTCCGAGTGCAACCTGTTCTCGCTTACCATCTAAACACAACTGATGGCAAGTAGGAGGGCTTACACGTACGCCGTAGCGTTTGCATCCAAACAACAGTTGGTTCTTCTCGAGTGCTTTTCCTTTTCAAACTTCTCCACCTTTAAACAGTAGAGTTGAGCGATTCCCAAGCCAATCGCACTGATAACTGGCATAAAGAAGTTGTTCTTACCCTCAGCCAGTTGTGTGGAGATACAGATCGTTGTTTGCTTTTTCAATTTAAAATTCATCTAGAAGAGCCAACTCAAAGAGTCAATTCGTTCCCTGGATGCCATCACTTGGAGTGAATCAATTTTCCGGAAGTGAGAGTTGGATTTACAGCTGACTCATTGAGCAGCGCGAGGACAATAAAGTGAGTTTAAAAACAAGCTTCTGATCACTGATTTACCGTGTTGGCCTAGTGGTTAGCGTGTCCGCCTCTTGATCAGGAGATCACGAGTTCTAACCGCAGTCGGGTCAAACCAAAGATCGTCATAAAAATGGGACCTACTGCCGTCGCGTGCTGCAATACAGATGCGAACGGGGAGTCAAACTCTCGCGGTTACCAGAGGACCCGCCCCCCCACTGTAACCCTAACCTCTGGTTAGACAAGAGTTAGACTGAGAGTGAGCATGTAAACACAAAGGAAACTGGGTGCAACTTGTTCCCGCTGCCAGTGTAACAAGCAGATAAAAGTGGTGATAAAAATGACCTGAGGGTCATAATCTGAATTTATACACAAGCAGATTTCCTGCTGAAACAGGAAGTTAGGGTGGGCCGTGAGTGGTTCCATATTAGGATTCAATATTTCTTTTTCCTATTTTCGAATAAACAAGGTGGTCTAGAACCTTTTGACCCCAAACAACCTCAAATGGATGTTTAACGTTTAAGATTTTATCATGTGTGTAGACTTCACATTTATGTAGCTCTGAGTCGTGATATCCATTTCTGTTCCACTGAGTCAAACGCCATCTTCAAGTCCCGTAGAAAATATCGCGATCATGAGGGGAGCCAATCAAACACCACCACGTTGTCATCAAATATTCTGTATTTACTCAAATAAATAAACAATAACATGGCCAGATCACTGAGGGGATTGAACTAGTTTTGTTGGAACTTTATTGATGATGTAACTCTCGAATAATTACTGCAAAAACTGTGATTTAACAAATATTCAACTCTTCCGCTTCAGGCAGACAGATGTAGATTTAACTTGTCCGGCCCTAACATTTGGTTGTCCTGGACAGTCGGGCTACTGTTAATGTTGAGCCCTGACCACTGTATATATTCATGGACCTGACTGTACATTTTTAAAGGACACTACATGCTCCAGGTCCAACTGAAGTTCAACTCGGCAACTCGGAAACATAGTTTAGTGCCCCTTTATACCAAGTGTGTACAACAGCAAATGTTTACGCCAACACAAAGTGCACACACACTTTAAATGACCTGATGGTGTATTTGTTGAAGGTCTTGTGACATCTCATCTCATTATCTCTAGCCGCTTTATCCTTCTACAGGGTCGCAGGCAAGCTGGAGCCTATCCCAGCTGACTACGGGCGAAAGGCGGGGTACACCCTGGACAAGTCGCCAGGTCATCACAGGGCGGTCTTGTGACATGCTAAAGTAAAACTCCACCCTGAAACCTATGCAATAAGTTTACACACACACATACACGTGTGTGACATGTTTAGTAAAGCATTGGTTGATGCTGCATTTTTATGA